>NC_068571.1:37741489-38044519 GCF_025698545.1 Gossypium raimondii | reverse complement strand
TGTACTGATACCAGCGAGTTACGAGGCCAAGAGGAGGGATAAACGAGTGGCTTCTTTGGCTTCCAGTTAGTCTTCACCAAAAATTGGATTATCTCATCCAGCTCATTCAAATTTACTCCCGAGGGAGGAATTATGTGCCTTTACCTCTAGAAAATGGTGGTGGAAGTGTTGGCTTGGCTTCTGTTTTAGAAGCTGATGTTAAGCAGATCGTAACCATGGCTCGCCAGACTTTTGAAAAGTACTTCAACATCGGTTATCGAATATGCTTATAGTTGTTAAGCCTAGATAGTATGTTTATATAGCATAGTCACCGTCGGGTCGCAGAAAGGTTCAGTATACTTTCTTAGGATTTGGAGGAATTTCATGAAACCTGGTTCACACTTCAATGATTGTAAATGCTAGTGTTTTATTACTTTTCTTGATAATTTGAATCCATGTTTGACTGATTACAGTATAAAATTTGGTATCTTTTGTTGCATGTTGATTATTTCGTCTGGTACTTATGGATGGTTTGATGGTTTTTTTTCTAGGGATGGTCCTTTGCTGGTTGTTGCATCAGGAAGAGATACCATTTCAGTTGCAAGTTCTATAAGACGTTTGGCCTCGGAGAATGTTTTTGTCATTCAGGTTTGTAATGGGCCTTAATTTGGTTTCTACTTTTTATCCTTCCTAGCATGCGTCACCTTTATTTTCTATTTACGGGTATGCTGGAAAAAGAGGAAAAAGTTACCTCCTGCTCCATTATGGTGATATAATCAATGTGTCATGTCTTTATTCACACATTCCTAGGCTTTATGATGAGCTTAGAATGAGTTTACTAGAAATAATGAATTGAAATTTGCATTACTGAAAAGAATCGTGCTCTAGAAAGCCACTTTAAGTGTTTATTTGCAAAGTTCTCTCTCTCAATCTTGCATCTATGTGGTATCTACAATCTATCTTACTCTCTCCTTGTTCTTATGCCATCCTTAGTTGCTTTTGATCTTATATCCTAACATAAATTGGATTTTTTGTTGCATATTGTTATTTAACTTGTTTGGCATGTTTCCAGAGTATGATAGCTTTATTTAGTTGTTGTATATCTAAATATCAGTTTTTGCAATTTCCTTACATTGCAGATACAACATCCTAGGTCACAGTTGAATAGGTTTGATTTGGTGATCACCCCTCGTCATGACTTCTATCCATTAACTCCTCAAGCTCAAGAACAGGTTCCACAGTTTCTTCACAGGTGGATTACTCCGCGTGAACCTCCTGATAGGCATGTGGTATGTATTGTCAATCTATATTACTACTATTTGCGTACTTGTAGGAACTCTAGCTTTTGGTTAAACTTTTAGTTTCTATCTACTGCTGAAGATAGGTTTGTTGTCAACTTTTTACATCAGATACTCACTTTGGGAGCTCTACATCAAATTGATTCAGCTACACTTCGCAGCACAGCTGCTGCATGGCATGATGAGTTTGCACCTCTGCCAAAGCCCTTACTAGTGGTTAACATTGGCTGGCCTACAAGTAACTTTTCATCTTGCTTTGAGACTTGTTTTTACAGCCCGCCCCACCATATTTGGAGCTTGTTTTTCTCTCTTATAGATTTGTACATTTGATTTGTCTGATCATATTTTTATGCATGTTATCTAGAGATACCTTGATGCTGGTTAGGGATCTTTTAGTCTTTATGGTTGCCACTTTGCAAATAATATTCAAACTTGGTCTCTTCATCCTCCTTTTTTTTTGCTTTATATATAAAATTTCATGATGCTGAACATTTTACATGGTGGTAATTCTTCATGAACTTCGCTTAGGTTGTAGTTTTTGGTTATTTTATTTTTCCTTGAAAAGGAAATGAGAATGACTTGGAGCATGGTCACTTTTTTTCTTAATCTCCAATAAATACTTGGATTTTGGTGTAATTAGATACTCAAATGAAGATTCTTTTTTTTTTTCCCCTCTGCTATTTCTTTTAACCCTATGCTTTAATGTTTTTTTTGTATGTTCATCGGCTTTCTGGTTTTCTCTGCAGGCCACTGTCGATATGGTGCAGATCTTGCAAAGCAGCTAACTGCCTATCTTCTCAATATCCTTTCAAGCTGTGGCACTGTCCGAATATCCTTCTCCAGTAGGACGCCCGAAAAGGTTTTAATAAATGACAATTCACTCATAATTTCTTTCTTTTCTTCTATGATGACTAAGATTATGTAGTTTTTACCATCAACTTGGCTGACAGGTATCAAAGATTATTGTGAAAGAATTTGCTGATAATTCAAAAGTTTACATCTGGGATGGTCAAGGTATATTCAGTTGATTAAATTTAGTTTACAAGTGAAGTATAGATTGTATTTAATGAGATTTATATGTCTATCTTCAGAACCAAATCCACATATGGGGCATTTAGCTTGGGCAGATGCTTTTGTCGTCACAGCAGACTCGGTTAGTCTGATAAGCGAGGCTTGCAGTACTGGGTACGATCATTCTTTACTGATATTGTTGAACATGTTGAACCCTCTGGATTATTTATTTTATTGTGTGAAATTCGGAGTTAGAATCCACTTTTGGTTCCTTGCAGGAAACCTGTCTATGTTATGGGGCCTGAGCGTTGTAAATGGAAACTATCAGACTTCCATAAATCTTTAAGGGAACGAGGTGTGGTTCGGCCATTTACAGGTTCTGAAGATGTAAGTAAATATTCAATGGCATCCTTTCATTTACTTTTATTCCATCCCTTTACCGTTAGACACAGTTTCACAAGACTGGATGAAGTTACATTTACACCCAACCACGAGACTGGGCTGAACCTAGTTCCTAACCAATTTTCTGCTCTTTCAACCATTATAACTGGATTATATTGAATAACGAGAGCTCTTCCGGTATTAATTATATGAATAAATTCCCTGGTTGTCTTTTAGATTGCAGAAAGCTGGAGCTATCCTCCCCTCAACGACACGGCAGAAGCAGCAAGTCAGGTGCGTGAAGCACTTGCTGAGCGTGGATGGAGGGTTCGGCCATAACTGAAGGTGTCGATAGTTGTTGTTGTAAGCACACTGTTGATTTCCTTATTTTTGAAACTTGAAGCCTTAAGATTTGGGTTTGTTGAATAGCATATAAAAATACCACCTTCAAATTCATTCTTCCCCATTCAGGGATTTTCAAAATATTGTTACATGTAGAACAAAGGCCTTAGCTATTTAGAGCGGCTTGTAAAGCATGAAGAGGAGGGACAAGCATAAATTTATTTTATTTTTGGAAGAGTTTGATTTACACACCTGAAAAACAGATCTGATGAAATGAAATTTGACAACACGTCATGCCAACAACATCCCTCTGTGGTGCTATAAATGTGTATTTTTCTACTGTCATTTTCAATTTTTAATTTGCACGTGGAAGAGTGTTGTTTTCGTATAGGTTAAGCATGAGGCATTCCATAGATCTACTTCATCACAACATTCTGTTCTTTCCTGGGAAAATCTTAGCATTATTAGTTTTAATAAACGTAGTGCATTTGTTCACAGCTCTGGGCTTGCTTGAACTTCATGCTGATTTTGCTTATGGTAAAGATTATAGGGGTATCATCCAGATACATTACATTACAAGCGACTAGAAAAAATTCAATTTCAATTTAATTATCAAGTTTTTTTTTTAGTATAATTGAGCATTTCAATATTTATTCCAAATTGATTCGCGTAATTTTACAGTGTGAAATTTCATTTTGGAATATAATTATTATTATATTTTGGATTTTAAACATTTTCAAGAGCTGGTAATTTCTTATTTTCAAGCAAAGGTAATCCTATTGGTGTGCCTTTCTTTCTTAATCTTACGTTTCTTACTTTTATTATTATTTTTATCATTTTGTATGTACAAAGAAATGTAACTTCGATTAAAAACGGGATTTCACTTTTAAACACTTTTCTTATACAATATTTGAGGTAGGGATGGGTGGGGATAACACGGTTTGAATTTGTGTTGAATGGGTATCTAACAAAATAAGGATGAGGTAATACGGTTTGAATTTATACTAAATGGGTATCTTGCAAGAGTTTTAATGGCTACTTTCAAGTACCATTTTACCAACATGTTTATTATTAATTATTATATTATTTAAAATAGTATTTTGTTTTTAATAATTTTAAGAGTTAAGTGGTTAGTGATGTAATCACTTTCAATGAATTATTATATTATGAGTTTATAAATTTATTGAAACATCATATATTTACTTATTAATATATAAATTATAATAAATATATTATAAGTTATAATTTACCTATAATAATAATATAAGTTTGGAAGAACTTTTGAACCGACGAGAATATCCTTTATTTTTCATAAGAAATTTAAAAATAATTATAACATGGAAAAAAATTAGACAAGAAGAAGAAATTTATTAAAAAAGGGCAAAGAAAATTGGGAAAACAATTTTGCCATCCCACGTTTTATTATTGGACCTTTATATAAAATAAGGTTTATTTTTGGATGAAACTCACTGCTTTCATTGCTCTTTTCTTTTGCCTTTGCTTCAGTGCTGTTTTTATGAGAATTGTTCATTTGAAGACTATATTATATTATTAATTTAGATTAAATTATAATAATCAATCTAACTAAATTGGTATTTATAAAATATCATCATCTTATTAAATTGATATTTTAGTATAAAATTAAGATAATAAGAGAAATTCATGTATTAGGAATATAATTAATAATTAAACAAATTCATTCAACAATCAAACAAACATAGACACAAAAGAAATTTTATAACTAACAATGATTAATGATTAAACCATAAGTCAACTATATTTTTAAGATGAAATAAAACTCTAACCAAATTTATAAATAATATTTAATCAAGTAGCATTTAAAAAAATTACCGATAAAAAATAGAAATTGTTGATTTAATAATAATAATAATTTAATAAAAATCGTGATAATCACATTTTAATAAAAACAGTGCAAGAAGAAAAAAAAAGATTTAATATCCGCCGGAAGAGAAGGTTTGATGTCACTAGCTCGCCTGACACGGGAAAGAGAAATTACCCTATCATTAGTAGCCACGTCACTCTCGTAATTTTCACACGTGTTCCACGACAGCAGAGTAAGCCAAGTAGGCACGTGTGGAATTCATGAGGGAACATCGTCCGCGTCATCACTTTCCCCAAACGGTGGTGCGTCATCACTTTCCCCAAACGGTGGTCTTACCTTCGATCCCACACCTCCTTAGGGCCAGTTCTTCATTGCTTTTGAAAAGTGCTGTGGAGAAGTGCTTTTGAATATTTGAAGTGTTTGGCATTGCTGTCAAAAAGTACTTTTGAAGAATAAAATGTCCATTTTAGACATAATATTATAAAGTAATAAATATGTATTTAAATAATGTTCAAATTAGTTAATATTATGATATTTTAACAAAAATATAAAAAATAATTTATTATAACTTATTGTTAATATTTTAATATATAATATTAATTTTAAATATTTCTAAGTAATTAATATTAATTATTTGTTAAATTTAATTAGAATATATAAATGATATTTAAATATTTAAATATAATAATTAAATATTTGTAATTAGATATTGACACATTTGTATTATTTTATTTTAAAATGTATTTGAATATATGACTCATATTATATGTTTAATAACAATAATTATCAATAACATCATAAATAGGAAAACAATAAAAAAATATTTAGAATTATTAATGTACCTGGAGCCTACTATCCCACCATTCATCCGATGCATCAACGGTTCTTTTTATAGGATTCCAACCTAAACCAGTATCTTCGGCTTTAAGTTTCTTCCAAGCTTTCCATTCTTTTTTTAGGGCATCCCACCTATTTTTAAGTTGTCTTTGTGAAAAACCCTTGCCCGTTTCTTTCTCAAAGTTGGTCATTATTTTCAACCATCCATCTATTGTGAAATGAGTACCAGGCCTATTGCCTTTCAATATCTCTTTAATACAAATATCACAAAATATTTCTGTCAATCTCTTATCTCACATTGCTTTTACTTTTTCATCACTAACTTCAACCGCCGAAGTACTCATCTATTGTGTATACAAACAGTCAAGAAAATAAAATGTCACATAAGTATATATGTTTAGATGTGTATATAATGATAATAATGAAGTAATCCAAGAAATTGATTAATGATATAACTTAAATGGCGCATATAAAAGTAAGGTTAAATATCAGGAACTAGTTTGAGAAAGAATAAACAAAAGAAAACCCCACATAGAAATGGAAACTTGGGCAGCAAAATTTTCACTAAAACTCAACAATTTAATATACCATATATATTTTGAGAAATAAATAAATTGCCAGTAAAAGAAAGGCTACCCGCGCTTGTTGAAGGTTAAGTTATACAAATACAGAAAGTTAAAGACTCAACAGTCTCTTCAGTTCTCGGTTACTGATTGCAAAGAGATTAGGGGCAGTTTTCTTATTTTTATTTTTATTTGATGATCCAAACGGAAGCCTTTCTTTCAGCCTTTTTCTTCTCAAATGGTCTCTTCTTCTCATTATCTCTCGCTCTTTTCACTCTCCTCATACCTGCCCGTAAAAACTCTTTGACCAAAAATGGATAAAAAGTGAACATGCACACGGAAATCTTTCAAGAAAAACCCAGAAAAACTGAAATTTATTTAAGGAAAGTGAGAAAGGAACCAAAAGGTAATCTTCATATCAGAATTAAGAGAAAAAAAAAAATTCCCCAGATCTTTTTTGTTCTTTTGGTTGTTTAAACTGCGTTTGTCTTTCACTACACTTAGATCCTTTTTCGTTCATAAACCCCTTCAAGGTTAGGTTTTTATTCTCTCTTTTACGACTTTCTTTTAAGGGTTTGATATGTATAAGTTTTTTTACTATGTGTGTCATTTTTACCATTGATTGCATCTATAGAATTGATGTTTCATATTATACATGTTTCCTGGTATTGGATATGATATGTGTGTGTGTGTGTCTAAACTTTGCTTCCTAAAATGTTGGTTCTGTTCTTGTAAGAGATTAGTAATTTAAATCTACTTATGTTCAGATAAGCGTTTAGAGGTAATTGCAAACAGAAGACAGTGGAAGAAATCCAACTGCTGTTCTGCTAAGGTTGATTGATGGTCATTATGGATTTTAAAAGTATAACTTGGGTTGGTCATGTACATCAGAAATTTGAAGCCATGTGCCTAGAGGCAGAAGAAATTATGTACCAGGTATGCTCCATTTCAGTAGAAGATATGTTTCTTAATAATCTTTCTCTTGTATCTTCCCCAACCTTTTTCTGCTAATGTTTTGGATTGTCTATTACTTAGCTTCAGGAGTGGAATTACACTTCTGGGAAATGGAATGGAGATCCTAACGACAAAGGTAACATTCTGGATACTCGTAAAAGGTGTCTTTTAATTTCTTGTTTCTAGTTACTTACTGATGGCTTTGTGTTTCGTATAGGTATTCAAACTAGTGAAGACTACAGGTTCTATGCTATTTCAGCTGAGTTCCCAGAAGTCAACAACAAAGATAAGACTACAGGTTCTATGCTACCTACAGTATCCTTGTTGACAATGTTGAGAAACAAACTGGTAGCTTGTACACTGATTGGGATCTTCTCCCACCTAAGAAAATAAAGGATCCTGAGGCCAAGAAGGTAGTTAACCGTAATTGGTCAAACCTGATCTAAATTAATGTCATTTTGGCTTATTTTGTTCTCATATGAATTTTGAATACAACTTAAGTATATTGCTTCATGGACAGCTTGAAGATTGGGATGACAAGGAATACATCCCTGATCCCGAAGACAAGAAGCCTGAGGTAGTAACCTTGCCCCCTCATTCTCTTATGCTACTTTATATATACTTCCTGAAAGGGCATGGGCAAAATAATCTCGTCTTTGATTACTATAGGGTTATGATGACATTCCAAAAGAAATTCCAGATCCTGATGCTAAGAAGGTAGTCCTTTAATTCGGTTTGGGTTTTGATTCCAGAAACCCTATGCTAACATCATTTGTTTTGTCCATTATCTTAGCAGCCAATACCATCTGTTTCATCATGCATAAAAGTTCAGGCAACAAAACTCATCCTACGAAAAAAAGATAAACTCACCGGTGGTGGAGAAGAGGAACAAAGCACCAGCAGAGGAACAAATAACCAGCAGAGGAACAAAAAACCAGCACCAGCAGAGGAACAAAGAACCAGCACCAGCACTAGCAGAAGAACAAAGAACCAGCACCAGCAGAGGATCAAAGAAGCAGCAGAGAACAAAAAACCAGCAATGAGAGAAGAGATGAGAGCAAAGAACCAATTTGTGTGTGGCTAAAAAAGTAAAACAGCAGCTTAGAAGCACTTTTGGGTGTATTCTTCATTGCTTTTCACCCAAAAGCACTTTTGGGTGTAAAAGTGCTTCTCCACCGGGTTGAAGAACTAGCCCTTACTAATCTTCTATCCCATTTTCTCTCTCTATCTATAAAAGAAGAAACAACATTTTCAATTTCCATTTTTCCTTTGTTTGCTTTCTTCCTCTCTCTTTTCTCTCGCTAAGTACTCTCCTTTGCCTTCAAGTTATCTTCTTTTCGGCCTCGCCTTTATTCAAAAACCCTAACATACGACCTAATACCCCTCCCCCCCCCCCTTTTTATTTTTTTGTATTCATCTCTTGTTTTGCAAATTTCAGCTGGGTCTCCAAACTTCCTCTCCTCCTTCCTTTGCAGGTGATTTTTCCCTTTTCCTTTTATTTCTTGCTCAGTCAAAGTTGGGTTTCTACTTTTTAATGGTTATATTGCATCTCTCTCTCTAAAAAAAATATTATTCGGTTTTTGACTTCTGGGTCTTTCTTGGTCGTTGGTGGGGTATTTGATTATTTTCTGTTTTGGAGTTTATTTTATTATGTTGTTGCCATTTTGCCTGCTTGATTGGTCTAAGAAATGGTAGGAAAATATAAAGAAACGAGAAGCTTTCGAGTATTTTAATTTTAGACAACATTTTGGTTTTAACCAGGAAGTCAAGTTAGTTTATTAGGTCCCTCCCTTTCAATGAACCCTTGTTTTTTTTTTTTTTCTTATTTACTTCAATTATGTGGTATGTAACAAAGGGTTTTTGGTTCATAAGATGATCTTAAAATTTCCTACCTTGTCTTGGAAACCAAACAATGTTCTTGGCTGATAAAGTTTTCAGTCTTTGGTTGATATTTTTCTTGGAAATTTTGGATGGTTGTTGGTTGCAGCTTGGGCTAGTGAAGGTGAAATTTTTGGGAATTTTTCTGGGTACAATATTTTGAGTAATTTGAGGGTTTTATTGTTTAAAGTTCGAGGTCTGGGTCTCATGAGACTTGTTAGGGCAATGCAGAGATTGTTTCGCGATGAGGTGAACGTGCTGGGCTGGAAGAAATCCTTCAGCCAAGGGATTGGCGTTACTGTGCCCAAGGCAAGAACTCGTGACAAACCTATGAGTAGGGTTTTGAATTTCTAAATTTAAGGGGTTTTGAAGGGAAGAATTAGGACAGAGTATCTCACTGAGAATAGTTATCATCAAAAGCTATGACTTGCATTTGGTTCAAAGAGGTTCCACTGGCAGCTCTTCTTTGAATCTGAGCCGCTCTTCTTCCTTGCCCGGACCATCTGCTTTTTCTACTCATCAAGTTCCTTCAGCTGCAAAAGATGGGGAGGTTAATGAGGAAGTGTCAGAACTAGTTGCTTCAGATGAGCATTTAGAGTGTTCCAGGAGTAGTGAGAATAAGGGTGTGAAAGATGATCCTTTGGTAGAAAATTTGCGAAATGATCGGAATGGAACTTCAAGTGATGCAATTGCTGAGGCTGAGAAAGTGAACACTCTTGCTGCCTTGGGTTCATGTGATATGATGAATGATTCAGGTGAAAAAGTTGCTTCTGAAACCGAAGGTTCAAGTGGTGACCCCTCCCCAATTGGCAGCAGAAGTTCTCATCCTCCTCCACCTCCTGCTCCACCACCTAAACCTTCATCAGAAAACTTAAATTCAAGAAGATTTGCCTCAGGAAGCCCAAATCCTGTTCGTGCTGGATCATCTAGAAGAGCTGTTGCCTGGCCCATCGTTTCTACGAGAACCTCACCATCTGAGTCATGGCCTTCTTCTCCTAGATCTCATGGTGAGAATGAGGGTTACAATAGTGCTGATGAGCAAAGCCCATGCTTTGTATCCTCCTATGGTGATGCCGTAAGTTCTTTATTCTGGATAATCAAATCCTGTGTTTCATACTTCATTTTCTTATGGTGGAAAATCATCTAGTATGGAAATTTTCATATAATTGGCATGCAATAAGTATTATCATTTTATGCTATTGTACTGTTTCTTTTTTGAATGATTGCCCTGGTTTACTTTAAGCGGTATTATTTATCCATTTGTATCGTAAGGTTTTTATGCTGAATTTTTAAATTATATTGTTTATCTTGTTTGAAGAATGTTCTGTAGGTTTAGTATTCCTGCTGAAAAAGTTTGACCTGAAGTTAATGCTTGGGGTATTTTTTTTAAACGTCAGATTAACTTCTGCTGGTTTGCTGTATCTGATCCAGGAAAGGGAGCGGCAATTTGAAATTGATATTAGACTAGCAAAAGGTTTAGAAGTCAAACGGATGCTAGAAGATGGGAACTGCCTCTTCCGAGCTGTTGCTGATCAAGTGCATGGGGACTTTGAAGCTTATCATTTGGTTCATCAAATGTGCATTGATTACATGGTATTAATATCTCATACTTGAATCCTGTTTTTGAAACATAATGAACCATAGGATGTTATTGCTGCGTTGTAGGTCCTAGATGGTTGACCTAAGACGCATGTTAATTTTAAACTGAGTGGAACAGTTTGGTGAATGTTCCCTTAAAAAAAGAAAACCTTGAATTATTCCGAGAAAAGAGAACATGTAATTTGGTGATTGCTGTTTCTTTTTGTTTGGAAATAGAGTCCAATGATAGCTGCTGAAGGAGTTTTCTAATAATGTATTTATCTGCATGGGATTATAAGTTTAGTTAACTGCATGGTGAGGAGATACGTATTTCCAAGATGTGGGAGATGAGTAGAAAATCAAAGAAAAAAGATGAGTAGAGAGTTAAGGTTTCATTTATCTGGCATGCCAAAAGTAAAAAAGAAGGCTAAATATTCCCGTTTTACTCCAGTAAATTAAAAAAAAAAAAAAGATCAAAGTACCGTGCCATAAATTCTGTTATATGATTATAGTGTGATTAATTAGCTTAGAGTTTTGAGCATAATTAGAGGATAGAGGTTTGGCTTTCTAGGGAGGTCATAGAACTTTCTTTATATGTTTGGTAATATAGGATTGTCTCTGCCTTCAATCTGTCTGATGAGTACGATCAAAGCTTAGGTTTTGAGGATGTATGAAAGTAACTGGGTTCATTGAAATGCACCTGAGATGAGACATCTTTGGCATACATCCTCTTGTAACATGTTGAATCTTTTGTAACATGTTGAAATGTTCCTTGAGAACATGTTCACCAAACCCCTTATAGGATAGTACTGTTGTTGGCACTAAGATCACGGGATTGTCTTGTCTCTTTGTTTGGGTTGGCATGTTTTCTACTAGTTATTGTCTATAAGCTAAATTGAATATTTGGATGTGGTTAAACATATCCATGCGCTGTTTTGGATCATTGTAATGTTTTTAGTTTGTTTCAAAGGATTATATGATTTCATTTTCTTTTTATGTTTTCCTTTTTTGGGGTGTTCATATATTTAGTTTTGAGGTGCTTGAATGACATAATTTGGAGTATTCTCTGATGTATGCTTTACCTTTATATGTTCATCCAGGAGCGAGAGAGAGATCACTTTTCTCAGTTTATAACAGAAGGCTTTACATCTTATTGTAAGAGGAAAAGAAGAGATAAGGTATAAAGAGGCTATAACTTTTTATACGATCTTTAATGTTCTTATGTGAAACTGGTTTTAGCATCATATGCATATAGATATATTTCAATCTCGGAGTGGATTATTACTCATATTTTGATCTGTGGATTATTGCATAGCCAAGATTACAAGTGTTTCAATTAATCAAATTTGAAAAATACTAACCATGCATTTTTGTATTATGGTTAAAGCATCGATTTCTTGTATCTGGGAATGTAGGTGTATGGGAGCAATGTGGAGATTCAAGCCTTATCAGAAATGTATAACAGACCTATTCATATCTACTCCTACAGCATAGCTGATATCCTTGGTTGATGTTTCTAATATTGATTTAGTTTGTTTTTTTTTCTTTTACCATCTTCTTACCTTGAATGAACCAAAATTTATTTGATGCAGAACCTATCAACATATTTCATGGAAGCTATCAAACTGGTTGAGGTATTTGTTTAGAATTTTTTTATTTTTAATGATTTATTTAATTGAACTGAATGAACGTGGCATGATTAATTTAACCACTTATTCAATTTTAAAATCATTGTTTATAATAAATTATCTTGATACTCTCATATCAAATAATTTTTCCCTCATATTATTACAATGAAAACAAAAATTTAATGCATTTTATTTTCATGATTTGATTTTAACCTATCTCATATTGATCTATTATGTTAGCTAAAGTCAAAATATAAAATAGAGAAATATTGCAACGACTTTTATGAAATGGGAAATGTTGCAAGGAGCTGAATGATTTGAAAAAGGGTGATGTAAATCAAACAACCCCTTTTGAGAGGGTTGATGGTTCCAGCACGGCGGCTGCTTTCATTGTCAACCACTTGAAAACTTAAAGTCTACTCTCAAGTGCATTCGTCGCCTTAATTATCTTCAACCACCCCCCAAGTATCTAATTTCTTCGGAGATTTTGGTTAATTTAATTTAGTTAGTTGTATATATGAACTTTCAAATTAATTCCAGAATACTTTTTTAATAACCAGTTGTTGATGATTCTCCGGAACAAAACCCAATAAAATTCAAAGGTTTAGCTGAACAAAGATAGGGTTCTTTGTCGACTCTAAAGAGGGTTAATTAATCACACCTCTTTTCCACATTTTATATTATTATTTTTTTTATGTCTTTGACAAATTGGTTTGTCTCCCACTAATTAGTTTCATCAAATCTTTATCAATTAATTGCTTAAACCCAAAAAAAAAACATTTTCTTCTTAAATAAATATAATATTATAGAAAATGTTTAATACATAATTTGATATTTGAGTTTGACACTTTTTCTAATAAGGTACTGCGTTATTTTTGTTCTCCTGATCACTTGTACTTAGATAAAAGTTATATATTTTAGTATTTGAATGTCTAATTGAGTTTTAGAGTTGATTTGATGAAAATTCATAATTAGTTCTGAATTTTCATCAAATCTACAATAAATGTAAAATTAAACAGATTCGCAATTCACACTAAATTTATTCTATTAAAAAATTTATGAAAAATTCAAGCTTAATAATATTAGCAATTAACTTTCATAAAATTAATTCTAAAATATAAATTAAAACTAAAGTATTAAATCAAATTTCATATTTCAAAAAAAAAAAAAAAAAAACTCGAATAATAATAAGAAAAAGTAGAAGAAGAGAAGAGGAAATGCAAAAGCGATTGGAATATATATTATATGTGAAAAAGATGGAACCATGTTGATACTGTTTCCCGTTACATCTAATAATTGTGAAATTGGACAAAGCAGCACGCATGGATTGAAAAAGAAGAGTTGGTCAAAAGAAAATGGGAAAATTAAAACCCTTTTACTTTAGTTACAGAACAGTGGTAGTGGAGATATAAATATAAATAACTTTATTTGAATAAAAATGAAAATCCTTCTTTTCAAAAAAAGAATGTAATTTAATTCAGCAGTCGCTCAAGACTTCTTATCCCGTCTTCTACCTCTTGTAGTCAACCCAGCAGGGTTTTGCTTCTGCCACCTGCCTGTCTTATCCTTTGTAAATTTTATTTATTTACCTAAGATATGGAAGACGTTGACATATTCAAAATTTCCATTATTTGAATGGAGAAGAGAAATTTGGGAATTGAATCCCCCTATAAAACCCAATTCCCCTCTCTCTGCCTTAAAACAACAAAATGAATTCCACAACATCCCTGCCCCTTCATCAAGGCGGCATCACCCCAATCTCCGCCCTCCATCCTGACATCTTCCAATCCCACATCCTCGCCCTACTCGACGGCCCTTCCCTCGCCTCCCTCGCCTGCGTTTCCTCTCAATTACACGCCCTCTCCACCCATGATATTCTCTGGTTTAACATTTGTTCTTCCACTTGGCCGTCCCTCAACCATCCACGTCTTCAACAAATCATCTCTACTTTCCCCTCCGGCCACCGCTCCTTCTTCTCCGATTCTTTCCCCTTCCCCGATCTCCAACCGTTGAAGCTGGACGTCAACTCTTGCACTCTGCCAACGGAATTAATCTTCGCCGTTGATGTTTACTATCAAAACCAGATTATTTATTCTAAAGTCGAAGAATTGGACACGTCAAGCAGCTGGTTTTTGTGTTCCCCGTTCCGGGTGGATTTACTTGACCCGAAAGATTCGGCTTCGACGCCGGTAAGGTATCTCGGTGGCAGTCAAGATGAAGCCTGGCTGCAACATTTGGAAGAGAACTTGAGTTTAAGCTGGATCGTTATTAACCCGACCCGGAAGAAGGCGGTGAATGTGTCGAGTAGGAGAGCGGTTTCGGTGCAGCGGCACTGGTTGACAGGTGATGTGCAGGTGCGGTTTGGGACAGTGACAGCAGGAGATGAAGGGCGAGGATCATCCAGAGAGTTGGTAGAGTGTGGGGTAGTGGTCACGTGCTGCGGAAAAGAAGGAGGGGAAATGCACGTGAGGGAAGTGTGCATGGTAATGGAGGACATGGAAGGGAAAGGGTTGAATGGGAAGGACAGTTTAGTCATTTTGGAAGGGGTGATAGAGCAGGGGAGGAGGAAAGGAGGGGAGGGAAATGAAGGGAAGGGAAAATTCGAGGAATTCCAAGAGAGGAAAAGGGAGAGGAAAGAAGAGAATCAAAGGAAAGAGAGGGTATTGGATTTGGTGTGCATTACGGTTGGCGTCGTGGGTTTTGTTTCCTTTTGGTCGGCTATATTGTTCAAGTGAAAACAACACCAATATTTACTGTATAGTAAAATATGAAATTCAAATTTGACAGTCAAATGTATAAATTTTTACCATATCCAAAGTTCATGAAATTAATTATTTATGATTAATTTGACCGACTGCAATTCAAAATGGATGTTGCTCTCAATGAGTTTTGTGCATTTAATAATCGGGCTTACTTGGACTGCTCGCTCCTCGCTGCACCACAATATTTCTTCCTTAGATTCTAAGGGTTTGGTACCAATATTTCGTTTTGACGCCAAATGGATGTTTCTGATTAAATTTATAATCATGTTCACGTTTCATTCTACCTTGTATTACAAATATTATATATATATTGGTATCAGCATGCTCGAAACTCATTGGAGATTCTTTAAAAGTACAAACCGTATTTAAATCTCCAGTAGCCATTTTCGCCAAGTAATTCGCAATCTTATTTTGATCCCTTGAAATATGTTGGAATCTAACTTGCTGTCCATTCATAAGTAGAGAGTGGATGAGTCGTACCTCTGAAAGGCTATTATCCACTACATAACCGTTGGTAATAATATCAATCAGAATGATATTGTCACTTTCCACTTCATTCTATTCAATAGAAAGTCCCTCATAGATCGCCCTTGCCTCGGTTTGAAAATTTCCTGATTTGCCAACTATCATTGTAAAGCCAAAATAACTAGGTTCCATCTTGATTTCAAAACACCCCTTTATTGCAGTATAGGATTTTTGAGGAGAGAAACCTCTTTCAGTGTTAAGTTTCACCAAACCTGTTGATGGTAAGTTATGGATAATTCTAAGTATTATACATTTAAAAAAAGAATGGCATAGAATAGTCACTTAAAATAAAATATTTATGATATGATGTTAGTTTCTTTCTTGTAACATTAAAAAAGTTACAAATTTGGAATTTAAATACTTCAAATTACCATATTTAGTGCAATATTTTTAGTTCATAGATAAAATAAATGATTTATTAAATATTTGTTATTATATAGCATACATGCATATACCATTTATAAAGCAAGTAACATGAGTATTTTAAGAAACTTTTAGTTCTAGGTTAATTCCTTAAGTTGCAAATGTTTCCTTAATTATTACCCCTATAATTATGAGCCACACTATTAACTTAATTTAATTATAATATATAACATGTTAATTTAATTGCCATGTCATTACCCCACTATCATATAAATTGATTTAGGAATCAAATCTAACTAATTTTATTTTAATTTTTGTTTATTATATATATATATACACAAATCTTATAATATTTACATATACCGAAAGATAAAAACTATATATGTTTACGTTTAGGTAAAAGTTAAAAAAAAGTAAATATATTTGCACCAAAATTGAAATTAAAATTAATTACCGGCACCAGCCGGATAATAATAAACCCCGTCTGAGTTGTCAAAATTAGCATGTAATTGATTTTAACTACACATCAATTTTACTCCTTCAAAGCTACTGCCTCCTTTTTAAAAAAAAAAAAAAAATTCATTTACTCAAAATGTATTTGTTGCTTGCTAAGAAAGTTATTATCTGTAAGAACACAATTCAACTACCAAAAATTGATGGTTAAATAAATGAGTATGAACCTAATTAAATTTATGGCCGAAATAGAATTTTTTTCTTCTTTCCTAATTTTCATTCACAATAAAACACCAAAAGTTACTAAAACTTTCCTTTTAATTACTGTAGCTCAATTAAAAAAAATGTTTTCCTCTGCTTTTTGTTCTTCATGGTAAAAACGGTTAATTCATATAGAGCCGTCGCATTACATGAATACAAAACAAACAATCGATAGTATGAACATAATACCAAAACCGCAACTATTTTTTCATGTTAATGCATTTAAATAGTTAATTGTAGGTGGATTGAGAATATTAAATGTTCATATCCTACCAAAATATAAATTTGTTTAATTTCAAAAATATATTTAAAACATTAATTTACTTGTTGATTTGAAATCTTATCTAATCTTAAATAATTATAATACATTTAATTTTTCTAATAAAAGATCTAAAATAATCATAATTTAATTAAATTTATTTTAAAATTAATTTTTAGTGTTAATAAAATAAAAATTGTAAAATATAATACTAGTATATATAAAAGCATAATCCAATTGGTGTATAGGATTATCAGTCAACAAGGTAAAGGACAGCCCACTTTATCCACTCAAATCTTACGATCATACAATCCCACAAGCTTCCCAATATTCATAATCAATCCGTCACCACTTGCACTCAAAAGCCATACCCCCCAATAATGGCAGCTACATTTTCAAGCCCATCAACCGTCGTGCGCCTCGGCAGCGCCACCTCCTTCTCATCCCCACCGAACAACACCTGCCTCTCTTCAGGTACACTTTTTTTATTTTATCATGAACAGTGAGACCCAAATTCGTAAAATACCGTAAAACAATGGCATACATTTTGTCTCACTTTTCGACTCAATGGTAAATTTGAGATTTTCAAGAATTCTGAGCTCTCAAATATGAGTTTCACCTGTGTAAAACATGCGTGGGTGAGTTTAAATTTAACTTAATGCTACCAATAATTGGTTGATATAATTGTAAACTGTATTTTTAGTTGTGTTGAGTTTTAAGTGAGTGAATGTATGATTGCAGGGTTTTTGAAATCAAGTGTGAGGGGTAGGAACCCTTTGAGGCTGGCCGGTGCTTGCGGGGGAAAGTTCACATGGTAAGTTGTGACAGTAAAATGTTGATTTGTGAGTATTAATATGATGCTTCGAGGGATTAAATTGTTAGTTGTGATTGGATAATGGGAAGCTTTGAGAGGGACTGGCTGCGTAGGGACTTCAACGTAATAGGATTTGGGCTGATCGGATGGATTGCTCCGTCAAGCATACCGGCAATCAATGGCAAGAGCTTGACGGGGCTTTTGTTTGAGAGCATTGGAACCGAGCTTGCTCACTTCCCTACTCCTCCTCCTCCTACTTCTCAGTTTTGGTAAGTATATTTTACACTCTTTCTTTTGCTATAGATTTTTCAATGCCATTTGTACTTTGGGTTCATAATTTGTAGACAAGTTTAGCCCATTTTTCAGTAGGGGCCTGACCATTAGACCATGGAACCAAAATTTTTTTGGAGACATAACCCAAACCAATTGAATTTGAATTTTTTTCATTAATTTTTTTATCATATATTTTCTTTTAGATATAATGTCTAAAATTAATTATAGCTTCTCGTCAACCTTTAAATAGGATGATAATACGCTTCAACGCACTCGAACCCACGTCCTCCTACACTAACAACAATACCAATACCAATACCAATTGAATCAATAATCAATTAACTTTTAAAGTTAAACTTTGAATCTAATATTCACTTTTGTCAGTGACCCAACATCTTAATTGGAAAGATTTATCATCCCTATAAAGGCATGGAGAAGGAGAAGTTTGATTTATTTTCTTAATATTGGTTTCAATAAAAACAAAAAAATCAATTACATTAACCTTGATAAATGAGCAGGTTGTGGTTGGTATTATGGCACTTGGGACTGTTCATCACTCTTACACTTGGACAAATTGGGTTCAAGGGAAGGACTGAGGACTACTTTTAATTATTATTATTTTATTTATGAAATATGATATTACTTTGGTACTCTCTCTATCTTCCATCATTTCCCTATAATTGCTATGCACTTTGTTTCTTTTATGTCCCTTTCAATGCAAAAAAGACGGATTCTCTTCACTAAAATTAATTCCCATTTCTTTTGACTTTAGGGCTACACCAAAAAGTTAGTCCTTTTTTTTTTTTAATTATTGGTAAATATACTATGGAAGTCTTTGTATTAGGAGTTTAATTGCATTTTACCTCCTCTACTAAAAAATAGGTAAATTAGTCCTTATATGTTAGATCAAAGAGCAAACTAGTTCTTCTATTAAAGATTTCATCTATTTTTACTGTTAAAAACTGGTCTTCATACATCAGCATGAGGTACACATGGCATGCCACATGTCATTATTTAGTTATTCTATTAGCTACATCAATTTTTAACAGTACAAATGAATAAAAATTTTAACATAAATGACCAATTTGCTCTTCAATCTAACGTACAATGACTAATTTACCTATTTTTGATAGAGAGACAAACCCCTAATATAGAACCTTCATGGCACTTTTACCGAAAATTGTTATATTAATTTTTTTTTTCATGTAGAACACTGTTGACTAATAAAACAAGCATTTTATTAAAAAAACCAAGCATTTTAATTCAATGATAATTGCATATATTTTCCTCAGAAAACTTAGTAGAATTAGGATTTAAATCAAATTCTTTGATTAAATCTGTAAAAAAAAACAGTTGATATTTCCAGCATCTTGGTCTAAGTGGTAGTGAAACAACACCAAATAGTAAAAACATTAAAAGATTGGTTACACAATTTAATTTCCATTTATATTTGTGAGGTATGATTGAGAGAATTGATGGAGTAACTTCAAACACATATAAATGATGATTTAAAACCTACAACTAATGATGTATATCAATCTCCATTAAGATTATCCAATTGACGAAAAGTGTTGTGTATCAATGTTGCCAATATAAACAAATGTGTGATATAAATAGAGTAAGAGTAAAGTAATATAAGCAAGATTAAGTTGATGCCTCATCAAAATTTTTATCAACCCAAAATCCTCCATTCCTCCATTTCTTCCTTTTAAGATTAAAGTGATTACAAGTATGACAATTATGTCCCATATTTCCACATTATGAACAAGTCTTATTTTGTTTCTTATGTTGTTGTTTTGGAAAAATTCAGTTAAGAACAGTGGAATTCGATTTATGATATTTATAGCAATGAATTTTTTTCTTCGAAAAGTACATCTACCTTGTGCAAGGCGGATTTGTATTGTTCTTGGCTTTCAACCGAATGACCTTCGCCACTATGTTTATAGCTCGAATTGCGTTGAGTGTGGGCTCGAGTAACACGAACTAAACACAAAACATTAAATAGTTTAATTACTTCCTGTAGGAAAGTAATTCTCTTAATAGAAACCAGTAGAAATTGTACTTTTCAGAAATTATAATTTATTCTTAGAAAATAAATTCTCACTACTTGGCAAAATAACAATATATGAAACTCAAGTGTAAAAACTTATGTAAAAATCTCTACCAATGTTATTTATTTATAGAAAGAGATAACAAAATCCTGATTGAATAAAAATAACATAAATAGCATTTATTAATAAAAAACACATTCTAATCCAACCAAGAGCGAGGGGAGGGGCACACCCTATATAATTTATATATAGAAAGGGATAAGAGAATCCCAATCGAATAAGGGTGGGTTTGGATGGGCGATTGGGTGCGGTGCGGTGCGGTGCGTTTAGCTTACTTTTTGTCTCACGCTACAATATTGAATCTCACCGCCACCGCTGTTTTTACACTAACCGCAGGTAAACTCACCTTAAAACTTTATTCAAGAACGATAATAATTTGTTTGAGAACATTTTTCCCCATAATGAGAGTATGCTTCATTTCTTTCATTGATATCAAAGTTGACGTTAAAGAGAAAATCACTATTGCTTACGAAAAGTGATGCTTGTCTTCATCCAAAATGGGTATCTACTGATTGAAGCAATTAAGAAGTTAAAAGACTTTCACAAGGTGGCATCATTAATAGTTGAGGAGCACTTTGGTTCACACAATTTACATAGAAAGTGTTCGCACCATGGCCAACACCAAAAACACAGTAACAACTACCATGTAAAAAAAAAATCCTTTTTCTATTACAAAATTTCACAAACACCCTATCGTCTTGGTCGAATATCGACTAGCGGTTGATGGCTTTCCAAATAATTTTGTCCTCCGTCTCCTCTCTTCGCTACAATTCTATTTTATTCTTTTTAAAAAAAAAAGTTTGCTAAATTTAAGTGGGCAAGATTTCTGTCCTTCACAGCTTTCAATATTTGCTTGAAACTGAAAATAGGGTTGCAAAGTTTGGTAAAGAGTTGAAGAGTTGGTTGCTTCTTTTATGTTGATTTGGACAAATCAATGAGCCTCCAACTTTTTAAGTAATTTATCTAAATTATATTTTAGCCTTAAATCATCATTTCCCCTTTTGAGTTTTTTGGTTCAGATTGGTACATTTTGTTACCATTTCATTCCACTACCGTTTTTAAAAAAAACTGATTGAAATGTAGCCCAATTAGATTGTGCCACATTGCACTTCAATCCATATGTGTTCACAATAAAAAAATTTATAAGGTCAACAGCCAATCAACGACCGACCAACAGTTAAGGGTTAAATTTAACTCTTTACATTTACAAATTCTATCAATTTGATCTTCAAACTTCCTAAAAAGGTTAAATTTATTGAATTATTTAGAATTAAGATCAAATTGATAGAATATGTAAGTGTTGAGGACTAAATGTGTTATTATACCAGTTAGAAAAAAGCTTTCTATTATCAAATTAACCGTGTATAACCAAAACAAGAACGAATCCAAACGTTAGTGCCTAAATTAAAAAAAATTCAAGTTAAATGACCAAAACAAGCTGATGACCATTTATATAGTTTTTTTATGATTAATATTTTACAAATCAATCATTAGATTTAGTAATATAATTATTTATTATGCATCTAAAGTTTCAAATCATTATGATATCATTAACATCTATATCTATATTATTATTATTTAAAATTTTGATTGAGTTGATGTCACTCTCAATCGGGTCTCAGCTAAAACGTAATTTTAAGGGTATTTTATGTACAATTTAGAAAAACACATGCATATATGATGAGATTTGAACTCAAGATCTTAAAACCTTCCTTTTCTCAACTTTACCATTTCAACCAAAATCACATTTGTTTCTTATATAAATTTTTTATAAATTTGTTACATAATTTTTTCTACCCACGTATGTCATAATTGATAAAAAAATGCTTTTTCAATATAATTTAATCTTTGATTTTTTAAAAATAAATACATTTTAAAAAACATTATTCAAAAAGTTGACTTGTACAAAGGTTATATTTTGTTATTAGTACCTCTACTATGTATAAGTTGTGGATTTAGTCTATTTATGTTAATTTGATTATTTTTAGTTCCTATATTTTTACAATTTTAAAATTTTAGTCTTAACCAAATGGTAGCTATTGAATTCAATAAGTTATGATATTTTCAAAAGTTCGTTCTTTGCAAACATATTATCGCATGTGCAATGTCATGTCAACTTACTATTTCCATATAATACTCACAAAAAGCCAATTAATAAATTATACAGATGTTGTTTACATTAAGAATGAAAATTTGAAATTTAAAAATAAAATGATCCAGTCATAGAATGTGGGCTAAATCTACTATTTGGTTAGGATTAAAATTTTAAAATTAAAAAATACAAAGACTAAAAATTGACCAATTTGAAAAACAAAAGATTAAAATTAATTAAATCAAAGTAGGTAACTAAACCCAATATGAATGGAGAAAGAAATTTTAAAAGAAGAAGAAGCATTAAACGTGTTAAAGATTATGAATTTTGATAAATTCTTGACCCTAGATACGAGATCTCAAAACTCCCGTAACAATGTACTAAATGTTATTTCTTGTATGAATATATTTATAGCTTTTGTATGACCATGTTGAGTTTGAAATTTTGAATGATGGGTCGATAAATTGGAACTAATGATAGAAGGTGTAGATGAAAGTTTAATTAAAGTGGACTTGGACCTAAATGTTATGAATAAGAGATTAATTGGTAAAAGTTTACTGGTTTTACATAATATCAAGTAGGTGAAGTTACTGAAATTTTAATGATCATAGGGATCTGGAAGCTTCATCAAACTTAATTCATTCAACATTACAAGGAAATTTTAATTTAATGGTTTTAATATTAAAAATAGTAAAATTTGTTTCATCCTCAATTTTGTCTCCAAATAAATTTTCATTTTAAATGAATATATTTAAATTATTTCTTTTATCTAAATAATATAAATTATTATAATATTAAGATTAAAATTATGAACTTATTGTAAAATAAAGAATAAATAGAGTACAACCTAAGATAAAGTACAAATGTCTATAATACGCATGACATGTTGCTTCATTAAAAACCTTATCTGGAAAGCTCAGTGGGATAAAATCCCAATTAAGAGAAAAAGAGTACAACACATATTTACTCCCACTTATGACAACATCGCATAATATCTTATATCCTACTTATCCCAATATTGGATATTAGTTTTTCAAATGATTTTATAAACATTTATATCATCATTCTTCTAAAAGTCATGAGTGGGGAATAATTTTGGGAAAATATATTTTGGTCTCTTCTAGAGTTCCAACAATAATCATAATCAACTTTGATCATCATCCTTGTATGATAATACATATGTTCCAATCAAATCTTTAAATATTTAGGCAAATATATTTAACAATTTCACGTTAATTTCTATATGCTTCTACCATTCTAAATATAAACTTCACTATGTAGTGTTTTATATAAAATATTGTAACAATAAACATTAGACGCATGTCAAATCTTTCATGAACTGCTATATCAATAAGATACCTAAAGTTTATTGCATCCACCACAAAAGGATATTATATCTATCTTTGAGACTTAGCAAAAAAATTTAATTTTTTCCTTATTTTGTTTTCACAAAACTACTCATTTGTACCCCAAACCTTTAGATGTTTGAACTATTAGTCAAAAACTTCACAAATTTAATTTTATTTGAATTGCGTTTTTCTATTTTGGTCAATCTACTTCATATCTATATTTCTCAACAAAGTTATTCAATATCCTCATTTTTTTTTCATTACTTCAACATTGCAAAATCATTGTTGACAAGTTTTCATGTTCATGGTTCCATAGTTTTTCGTATTGACGTAACTTATCAAGATTTCTTTATTTTCACAATTTTCATCTTTAGGTACCTGAATCTCTTCTAGAGTTCTAATGATTAATTATGTCTTGGGCCTGATCAGGAGCTAATTCCACTATATAACCATTTAGATTTTTTTATTTTGTTTTACAAGAATTTTCATCTTTGGAACCAATTGATTTTCTATGCTTCAGGCATGCAATACTTTCATTTGTTCTAATAGATTGTCCTATTGAGACTTCAAAACATCATTTGGTATATAACACTTGGTTGTTCTCATTTGGTCAGTAAATGCATCTAGCAATTAACTTGCAATAAAGTGAATTATCTTTTGAACTTTTGGTTCAAATTTCTTTCTATGAGGATCTAGATAATGATAATTCATTCTAAGGAATTATTTCATCCAATTGTTATTTATATCCCCTAATATTGGGAAAACTATCAAATAAAAATAGTAATAAATCACATCATATTTGAATCTCCGATTCAATCAAAATATTTAATAATAAAAAGATATCCATAATTAATATATATACCCAACTTTCTTTAAATACCCATTTTGTGCATTGTGATGGGGCAACATGAACTTAAATTGCACATTCGAAAAATTCTAAAATAGGTTGCATTTAGCTCTTAACCAAAATCCAATTGTAATAGGGAGTATTTATCATAACTTATTGGCATGATGCGAATAAGTGTCGATTCATGTAAAATATCCTATCATTATACATATACAAAAGCTTTGTTCTCAAAAGATATGGTTTAACTGTTAACCGGAGGCATTTAATAATTAATTCTACTAAACCATTTTATATGTATAAATAACAAGCTTTTCTAATACTCACATTGATAATTTAGCACACAGAAGCATTAAAAACCTGAAAAATAAACTCACCAAAATTAGAAAGAATTGTCTAAAATCCATATAAAAGTTTTCTTCTTAAACTAATTATTTAAAAGAGTAATCTCACAAACTACAAGTGATGATTTGATAGCTCACATGGGATTATTTTGTAGATGCATCTATTAAAAGAATAAAAAATCTACTTTCGGATAAATAACTTGTATTTGTTTTGGAAATGCAAGAGATTCAATCTCAATTTCTATAAGCAAGGTTCTAATAAATTGTTGACAACCTTGATTGTTAATTGTCGATAGTCTAAAATGTTGACTACAAAGATTCTTTCTATTATTGTTAATTAAGGATTAGATAGACATGATATTATGGATTGTATATTATTTCTTTCCTTAGATAAGGTTTTTCTCTTTATATAAATAACCTAAGTAATCATCCTTTTCATAAATGAGTGAGATTATTCAAATCCCTATAAAATTAATCCCTCAAATATCTAATTTCATCATGGTACCAAAGGTTTTATCCTAATTTACGGACCACTTTTTCGATTTTCTTTGAAATAGCATAAACCTTAGAAAAATCCCCAAATTGGTGCTCAACCCCTTAAGGTTGTTATTTTTTCTCACCATTGGTCTTAAAGGAGTTGGAACTCCATCGCCAACAAAACCCTAGAAGCCGGTGTCTAAAAGAGATTTGCATGAGCCTCATGCAACTCTGTTAGCCGCTGTTGTTCCTCTACGCGTCGGCACGTGACGCTAACTTCGGCGGAGTTTGTTCATTTCGCCATTGTTGTCGATCTTGAAGCTATATTCTGACCTTTCTCTTTAAAAATTTCTTGATTTGGTGAGGTTGAAATTTTTGAGATTTTTTATTTCTTGGTTTTTCTCTTGTTGGTTGTTGTCTTTTTTGGAGTTTTTTTCATTTTCATTTCTTAAAAATGATATCAACAGATGAAAAAAGTCATAAGTTTCGACAACCCGTCTCTACAAATTAGCCACATCAAACTTGAAGGAAACAACTATCTTGCTTAGTCTCGATCATGTTTATTGTTCATCAAGGCTAGAGGCCTCCAAGGCTATATTAGGGGTGCTAATAAGAAGCATGTTGTTGGCGAATCTACATCCAAATTGTGGGATTCAGAAAAGTCACTTGTCATGTCTTGGCTAACCAACTCGATGCAAACACACATCTCTAAAACATATTTATTGTTTGACATCACGACAAAAATATGGAGTGCAACTACTCTCATTTATTCACAAGTGGGAAATGACGCTCAAATATTTGAGTTACGAAATAAGATCCATAATACAAAGTAAGGTGATATGTCAATTTCTCAGTATTATGCTAATCTTAATGGGTTGTGGCAAGAGTTGGATTACTATCAAGACTTTCAAGCAGATTATGCTTAAGATGCTATTAAGTTCCAAATACTTGTTGAAAAGGAATGAGTCTATGATTTTTTAGCTGGACTCAACCATGAGTATGATCAACTTGCCTACAACGGTATTGAGGACCCCTTGCATCGTATCCACATTAACACTAAGGGTCTCTACCACTTGTTCCTTGATCTAATCTTGCCTCGATTCCAACCCTATGGTATGCCCATCAACTTCCTCAGGGATCTCCCTTATATCACTTATGGAGCCCTCAAGTTTGGCAACTCTGCTTTCCAAAGTTGACAATATGTCCCCCAAACTACTAGCTTTTTTGCCCCCACCACGGGTCTCTTTAGGCTCAATCTGCTCATCTACTCATTTCATTATCTCAACCGACGCCTTCGGACCTTAGCTTTGATACCAACTGTCATAGAGCTAAAACTTAAGTCTGGCAAATCGTACAGCCTTAGGCGATTTCTTAGCTTCAAATCCTCCTAAATTAGCCTAACTCTCGAAAGCACATGTCACAACCTGTTACACGACCCAACGACATGACCATGTGAAAATTTTTGATTAATTGCACTTTTGACCCACACGACTACAGTAAGTTACACGGTTTGCTCTCACGTCCGTATGACTTTAGCTCAAGACAACTTCAGCATTTTACACGGTCGGGGGACACAGTTGTGTGACCTGTAACACCCCTATGCCCGGTTCGACCCAAGGAACCTGATATAGGAATATTACATTTGGTGCCAAAGTGATTTTGGCTAATCACTAATATATTTGAACCTAAAAAAAATAAATTTTTATAACTTACATTTTAGTCCCTACTACTTGGAACACACTTGACCTTTCTAATGTACATGCCATTCTATTCAAAATTTTGAAACATACCCTCTTGGCACTTAAAGATGTGATGAGATGGATGCTCACAACCTCAATTACAACTCTTCAAAATCACTGTACCTAATCTGCGCACGGAAAACAAAACCGTACGCTGAGTAAAAACTCAGTGGTATTTCTATAATCTGAATATTTAAAGATAAGATAATATAATAGGCACAATTAAATTATAATGACATATTAATGCCTAGTATCATAACTATTATTTTTCATTTGTTAAACAATATCCTAATTCGCATAATTGCTATATAAATGGTTATTCACATATAAAACTATATTTCGTACAATGGCATCAGTCATGCAATACTCAATTCATGAATACATTATTTCATACCATACTCAATTCTCATCATTTGCTATATAATAACTTTTCACAATATGATACACATATAATTTAAACAACAATATTGTTCATTCCATATCCAATTCATGAATACACAATTCATGTGTCTCAATCCATATTTCAAATCACTATCTCATTTTCATTCCACATACAATATCATCCAATATCAATTATAGTGTCATTTCAATTAATTTCCCTATTAAAGCCCTTCGTCTCCTTCTTTCTTTCCCTTTTCTTTTCTTTCTTTTCCTTTCTGTTTCGTTTTGCTTGTATTTCTTTTTTTTTTTTATTATAATATATATATACTTAATAATTAAGTAAGTATAATTTAATATATATATATATATAATAATATATATTAAATTTGTCGCCTCATTAATAAAAAATAGTATAATTGCTTCTTTAGTCCTTTTAATTTTTCTTTAATCTATAATTCAACTTTCATCCTATATGCAATTTAGTCTTTTTACCTAATTACTCTTAATTCAAGCAAATTCTCTTAACCAAGACCTAATTAACTACACAACTAGCTTTGTAAATATTTTTAATAAATATTTACTAGTTTGATTTACGGAAACGGAGTTTTGAGAATACACTTTCCGACACCCCTGACTATCGGGTTGTTACATGACCCCTGTTTACAAAATATTCCATCTTTTTTGTATTTGCTTCAAATTGATCCATGATTGATACCAGGTTAATCCAAAACTTTCGTAGGCTCGACTTAAACCCGAATTCGGTTGTATTGCATGTTATATCTGTTCATATGTGACAACTTAATATTGAACTGAAATTTTGAGTTTTGAATTGCGTATAAATATTTCGTAATTTTCTGTAACACTCTATTACTCGGGTTTGACAATTGGACTAGGTAAGGAGTATTTCAATTTTCTCACAAAAATTCTTGTAAGGCACCAAAATATAGTAAAAGCAAACTCAAAAGGCAAAGGAGTTCAGAAGAATTGAAAAGCCAAAAGAAAACAATGCACACCAAGTATTTGAGTAAATGCTCTCAAATATTTTTTAACTTAAGAATAAAGAACCATGAGATTATTACAAATGAAGGGGAAGACCTCTATTTTATAGTTGAGCTCCCCCAGATCCAACAATATAAATTGAATTACATCAACTATTGAGATTAGTGCTTATCTACAAGATGAGAGTCAAGAGTCTTAAGAGATTTAAACTCTATACATTCTTATCCTTTAGGATTTACAATAATTACTCTGGTAACTTTAGTTTTATCGGAATGTTTCACTGGACTACCAAGACTTCAAGTAGATGAGCTTTTTCATATATTTCATAAATCGAGCCAATATAAGTGAGTCAAATAAGTCTCATTTAATCAATTAATCTCCATGAAACGCTCTATGTACATTCGTCATGAATTTTAATCTGCGACCCGTGATATAAGCACTCATTTAGAGAAGACAACAACAATGCAAAAATTATGGCTGATTTGGATAGTGGCTATTTTAGTCCTCCGATCAGAGAGATCTTCAATTTCGATTCTTTTTGTGTTTGTAATAGTGTTGCTGGCTAACTGTATGGGATGTTTTCTTCACCTACTGTTTGATGTTTTAATTAATGAACCTTCTAAATAAAAGAGCTTAATGAAACAATATAATGCGGTGATGATCAAAGGATAAAGGACCACTGTATCAGTTATGACGACAAGATGACTCTGCTCCTTCAGAAACAACATCTGATGTTCATAAACACTAGGGTTTTCGTGGACCACCAACTTCATTTTTACCCCCAACAAATTTTGACATATTTCAAAATATAATTCCAAATTATCTCATGTTTACTTTAATTGATTTTGAAAATTTTAAAATATTTTATTTATTTATTTTGCTTTGTGAATTTTTTCGATTTATTCTTTTTTTGTAAGTATGAATTTTAGATATTGAAAATTAATTGTTTTAGCTTCACAAGAAATTTTAAAATTTGACTTATGCTTTATTATTTTAAATACAAGTGATCTCATGCTTGATTATTAGAGATTTTAGATTCTACAACAAAAATTTAAAAAGATAATACAATTTGGTTTCCTTTTTTTTTTTTTTGTAAATTACAAGAAGAGGGTAAAGTCTTAATAGCAGCGCGATTAGCGTAATTTGAACCGAAGCTACACCTCAAGCAGTAAATACTCTAACCATCAAGCCAACACAAAGGGCTCAATCAACTAAGGATTTTATATAATCTTTCGTCACTCCATTAATGGTTCAATCAATAATAATACATAAAGGTTAAAATAAAAAAATAAAAGAATTTAAAATATGCTGTTAGTCATTGTATTTTTATAGAATTTATGATTTAATTTATCTGTTGTAAAAGTTAAAATTTCAATCTTACTATTTTTTCAATTTAAAAATCTTAGTTCAATCATTATCGTTATTGGTAGTTTTCATTAAAATTTGTCAACTTAACATGTTTATTTTCCGTCAAACATATGACACGTCACATGAGAGTAGCCTAATCAACATGCCAAATTGACAAAATTTAAGAGAAAATACTTACGATTTTTATGGTTGAAATAGGACTTTTAGATAAAAAAAAGTAGGACTTAATTGTTAATTTTTAAGTATTGAATCTCAAAATTTATCAAAGTACAAATATTAACAATATATTTTAAACATATGAAAATCTAGTTTTATTTGAGAAATTTAGAATTTCACAACTAATGTAACAAAAAAATATTTTAATATCTTAAATGTGTATCTTACTTAGTAGTGTTTGAATCGAATTGAATCGGTTGGAGCGAAAATGATCGAGGCATCAATTTAATGAGATGTATAAAATTGATTGACCTATGGACTAAAATATTATATAATTAATAATTTATTTATTTTAAATTTTCGGACCAACTCATAATATGATTGATTAGGCGATTATTGTTCCAAAAATGTTTATCTTAGCATGTTAACTCACTTGGAAAAAAATTAAAAATTTTAATTATTAAGTTAGTTTGTTTCTTTTATTTGTTTTTGGAGGAGAAAGAGATAAGAAAATGGAAAATCCGAAGATAAAATTCCAAAGAAATAGAGCCGTTGGTGATAGTGGGTCCCTTCCTCATGGCCTCGGCTTTCCTTCGCAATCAATGTTTTCCTTTCTTTTTGTTTGCTTGCGGGAAGATACTGATTAATCCATTGATTGATCGTTAAAGTTAGGGATTTATGGGTGGCTCACATTTCCACAATTATTACTTTGTACTTTCCCCCTAATTTCTTTATTTGTAATCTACCCCTTGTCTTATGTGCAATTTTTCTTATCAGTCCCTATTTATGTCTTTCTTTTTAGTTGGTTGGGTGATCATGCATTATGGAATTTGGAAGAGTAACGTTATATGCATGTCCCCTTTTGCATGAGGTCCTTCAATCATGTATGCTTCTCACGATGCCTACTATCTAGGAGATAGTAGGTTTGATGAATCATGGTCAGCTTTAGAAATGCCCTCTCAATCATCCTTCGTAGGTCGATTCAATATTACCTAAAATATGAATCGGTTTGGTACGAGGAATAAAAATGGTTAGTTATCCAAAACTTAATTCAATAGCATTAATTTACTAATAAATATCGATTACAGTCAATATAGTTGTCTCCATGGGAGGTATCTATGGGTGAAGTCATGGCAAGGTATTGCTCGCTCAAAGTGGTTGACTTGCCCAAGTTTGCTTAGGGAAATTCAAATGTATAACAATTGCCCTTCTAGTCAAAGGGAAGTGATATTCCCTTGAGACAAAAAGTGTGGGCGAGGTCTTCTTTACTTTGGTGAGCTTATAATTTTTTTCAATTACACAAAAACTTGGGTGGAGCATGCTAGATAATTTAAGTGTTAGTGGAGGCATGATTTTGGGGAACATGCTTTGATCACATTATTAGTAGTTGAAGGCGTGACTCTTTCGAGAGACATGAGTATTTAGTGTAAATTTTTATTCTCATTTTTGTATTTTCTTGTGTTTATTTGTTTAGTGTAAGAGAATCGGGTTTGTACGAGGGGTGATGTTTACCTTGCTTTAGTTAAGAACTTTTTTTTCCTTTGCTAGTTTTGTAGTTGGATTCTTGAATACAACATAGGATGTCTAAGTAGGGGGGGAGGGGGAAAGGAAAGGGCATGGCAAAAGTGCCTAAGAAGAATTATAGTTCAGGGATCAAATTAGTAATTAACCATTTAAATTAATATACCACATTATCCTCTTAACAGTAGTTAGTGTTAGTGGCTTTTATGTGATTTTTGAAAATTGAGCTATTGAAATTTAATTTTAAATAAAATTTAGGGTCAATTAGTGTTGTTTACCCTTATAATTATTATATTTACTCCAATGATTTATTTATTAGTATATTAATTATGTTTATGATTATAATTATGGGTTAAAATACAATCACTTTTCATGAATTATTAGAATTATGATTTGTAAATTTTTTCAAGATTATATATTTACTTATTGTAATAAAATAAAAATTATAATAATTTATCATAAATTTATGAAAATTGAGATTAAAAATTATTAAAGGAACTAAACTTTTTAAAAATAACAAATTCTATAGCAATGGCAGTTAGTAAAATATGTTACATTACATCAACCAAACACTTAAATTTTACATTCAGACCAAATTAATCAAACAAGATAATTCTAATCTTACATTCCTATATTCCTTGAACCAAAACCCCTAAATAGTTGGATTGATGGGTCACAACCAACTTTGGAGACGTGGTTGAAGTGGCTGTGGGAAGTCTCATATTTGTAAGTTAGCTTGAGTAGACCACCTTTATGAGACCAAGTAAGGCCGAGGTGCAACATAAAAGTATCTAGGCGAGGTATCTTTAAGCGGAGTATCTCAGCGAGTAGCAAGGTCTTAGTTGGCCAAAGTGGTTGGCTTGCCGTGGTGTAGATGTGTAACACGATCTGATAACTTTTTGGTACATTGAGATGGCAATAACAGAAATTGAAACTTGCTCTTTAGGTGCCAACAAGTTGTTGACCAATTTAGTAAATTAAGACTTTACAAATAAATGTTATATTAAGATATTGTTAATGGATTTATAATCATTTTATTTGATACATTATAATTATTAAATTTTACTAAAATTATTAACAAATCTATATAATGAATTTTACAATTTTTCCTAATTTGATATTTAATTTTTTAGTCTAATTTGATACTTGAATTTGACATTTTTTTAATTTGGTACATAAGATTTTTTTGTTCAATTTGGTACTTGAACTTGTCAAATGTTATACAAATGACCTCAATATACCAAAAGTGTTATTTCGAGTATAACCGACATGTGGAAGGAGACATGGATTTTTTATTTTGTATTTTAAATGTTCAATTACTTTTAGTTTAATTTATTTTAACTTAACATAATAAATTCCTTTTATTTTGGGTTTTAAAACTCTTGTTTTCTTATTCAATATCTATTTGTTAAGCGTAGCTCAAAGCACAATTTTAGAACATAGATTTCCTTTGACACTGCCTTTTTGTGAAGAACAAGCCATACTTTAAGCATGCAATCCCTCTTGAATCAGTCCTTCCATTAACAATCAAAGTAATCTCAACCCTTGTGAAAAATAAAATTTGAGCATATTATTTAGTGAAACAGATGAAACTCCAAATAAATATAATCATTCCTGCCATTAAATTTCATGTCATCTGTCATATGTAGATCATACATTATCTATTTATTTCCCATCTTTTTAAACTAACGTCGTTGGTGTTTTGGGGGCAATTTGTATAACATTTGACAAGTTTAAGTACCAAATGTAAAAAAAGTGTCAAGTTCAGATGTCAAATTAAAAAAAATTTCAAATTTAGATATTAAATACTATATTAATGAATGTTTTAATTCTTTTGGGTAAAATTATGGATATGTAATTTTTTTTTTAAAAAAGCATTAGGGGTTATTTGCGCAAATAAGCTATTTTTACTAACTAAACTACTGGTGAGGCAAAAACACGTTTGAAAAGCACTTTTCCAAACGTGATTTGCTTATAACATTATTTGCCATTTATCCTAGTGGTTAAATGTAAGTGAAAAATATTTAACACAAAAATACTTTTTATAATATTCAATTTATTCTACTCACAATATAAGTGAAAATAAATATTTGACACATAAAATTATATATAAGAAATTGGTATATATGTAAGATAATGATATATAAAATATATTTTTTATTATTTAATTAGATATTTTTTATTTTGTTCATATAAATAAAAAGGTTATTAGTTAAAAACATAAACTAAAAAAATGCTTGAGAAAAGATTTCAACTCAACTCATCCAAATAAATTAACCAATTTCTTTTAGGTAAGCTCAAACAACTAACACAACTAGTGCGACTTGAATTCAGGCCACATCTAGAGCGATGAACACCCTTAACCATTAGATCATCACATAGGGCTCAATTAACCAAAATTTTAACCACCAAATTAGGTATATAAAAAGGTGGTTTTGGGTCATCTTAAATTTGGCATTCTTTCTGTCATGATTTTCCTGTTCTGATAGCATTTAGTATACTTTTTAAGATCATATGATCATTCTTATTAGGAAAATAATTTTACTATTATGGAATCTTATTATTCATGATTTTTGCTGATGTGCTCATTATTATTTCTACAAAACTAAAGATTCCACTTACCCATTTCATTTAAAATCTATCAAATTATTTTTTTAATTTTTTAAACTTACATATAGTTTCATAAATAAACTAGTTTTATGATATAGAATTTCTCAATAAATTATTTAAATTTCATATGTCATATATAAATTATGTTGTAAGCATGAGAGTTTGAGTTTAATCTCAAGCAATCCGTTCCCTACCTCCAATTATAAAAATAAAAAATTAAAACAAAGTTAATAGAAAGTAATTAATATATATTATTCTTTATGATACATTTATTATATGGTTGAAAAATAAAATAATATAAAAATAATTCGATTAAAAATTAATGCAATAAGAAAATAATAAAATATAATTTGTTGAGATTTAATATAGAATACTATGAATTTAAGTATGTTGACATTCTTATTTAAGAGCTAGATAACAGTTAATTTTAAAAAAAAATTGGAGAAGTGAATGGTTTTTCTTTTCATGAATAACTTATTAAATTACCTTCAATATTGTATTATCTAAACTTTTGTTTTTACATTTGATTAATTGAGTGAAAAAAATTTAGGAGGGAATTCAAATGTATATTTTTATGAGAGTTAAAATATAATTTTACAATTTTAATAGCTTATATCTTTATAAAATTTATAATATTAAATAAAAAATTTCATTTTGGGGAGCGGTAAAGTGTAATTTTATCTTTTACTAAATTAAAATCTTATAAGACTTAAAGGGCTAAAGTGAAATTTTACATTTTCTTCCTAGTCTATGATTTTTATATCCTACTCTTAAATAGCTCACAATGCGGATGTGAATTGAGTTAAAAGACTGAATCCACAAATAATATATAAAATTAATTTAGTAAAAGAATTGCATAATATTATAATAAAACATGTTGTATCCATAAAACACTAAAATCTGATATTGAGACGATGACTCCTTTCTTCTTTCTATTTTATTATTTTTCCTAATCAAATCTTTTGACATTATATTTGTTGTTGACAGCTGCCCACTTCTTGAAAACGCTTTTTGTGATTTTTTTTATATATAAAAAAAGCTATTCCTTTCTTTCTGTAAAATCCAGAAGAAGAAGAAGAATCCTTGATTCATAATTTCATTGTCACTGTCTTTGCTTCTTCTTCTTCTTTTTTCCAATTGATGAATTCAAGGCAACAAGTTCTTTGAGGGTCAGGGACTTGCCTAAAAAGTAAACATGCCTTTTCTTTAATCTGTTTTCTTCCATCATCTTTTCCCTCACTTTTGCCTCTTCTGATATTCCATTTTTAAAAACTTCCCATTCCTTGAAACAATAAATAAATAAAACCTTCATTTTTTGGTTTCTTTCTCGAATCTTCAATGAGATCTTGAGTGGTATCCCAAAATACTTCAAAATTTTGAAATTGGGTCATCGAATTTGAGACCAAAATCTTGTCAAAATAAAAAATAATCAAATATATATAACCTATAATGTCATGGCAACAACACCATGTAAGATAAGAAAACGAGATTGTTCATCTTCTTCTCCATCGTCGTCGTCATCATCTTTCATCCAAAAATACAGATTCAAGCGTGCAGTTTTGGTGGGAAAAAAGGCAGGATCAACGACCCCTGTTCCTACATGGATAACGGCTACAACGAAGTCGCCGTCATTAGCAATGCCAAGCGCTGAATTTCCATCAAAGATTGTTGCCCAAACCAAAGAAGCCTCAGTTTCTGCTAGAAAACTTGCTGCCACTTTGTGGGAGATTAATACAATCCCTTCCCCACAACCTAAGGAAGTATTGGCGAAGAAAGATAAGAGGAGAAAAGCTTGTAGAGTTGCAAAAATGGCTCATACTTTGGCCCAAAATTTGTCTGATCCGTCCTATAGTCCTTTTTCAGAGGTTGGGTTTTTAATTTGTTCATGCTTTATATCAGTTTGAAGTTCTGGAAAATATTTCTTCTGAAAATCTTATTGGCTGCATTTTTTTTTTCGTAGAAGATGGATGGAGGCAGAGTCCAATCTCATAGGAGAAGAGCTTCAATTGTTTCTCAAAAGCTTCAAGTAACTGATTATAAGTTGGGGAGCTTGGGCCCTGTTGGCAGTGGTAGTTTCATGGAGGTGATAACTTTCTTTTCTTTTTTCTTTCTAACTTTTGGCTTTAATTCTTAAGTTTTTCTCTTTCAACCAGAGCACTTTTTTGGTGTCATTATCTGCAAATCTTGGCAAATGCATGTTCTACTGTTGTTTTCTTCAAAATGGCTCTTTCTCTTACGGTTTTGCAATGGGGAAATTATCATATTTTTGCAATTGTTTTTTAGAATTAAAATTTCACTTTTTGTTGAAAATAGAAGTGGGGAACATTGATAATGACATCTGCCCAGATTTATCCACCACAATCTGCAATTTTAAATTTATTGCAGATCAAATATTTTCAATTGTGTGAGCTTTTTTAGATATCTATGTTCGTTTTTGTTTGTATATTTGGGTAATTTTATTTATTTTGGGTACTGATGATATGCCTTGCAATGCAGATTGAAACTCATTCTAAAGGCAAAAATCATGGCGGATGCATAATTGGAGTTAGAGCTCGTTTAAAGGATGTGAGTAATGGCTTAGCCACTTCTAAAGAACTACTTAAAGTTTTGAATCGAATTTGTGGTCTCGAAGAGCAACATACGACGAGCATGTCTTTGGTCTCAGCATTACGTGTTGAAATTGATCGAGCTCGAATCCATGTTGATCAATTGGTTCGAGAGCAACGATCCAACCGCAATGAAATCGAGCACCTCATGAGGCATTTTGCGGAGGAAAAGGCCACTTGGAAGAGGAAAGAGCGCGAGAGAATCCACAATGCCGTTTCGTGCATTGCCCAAGAGCTTGAGGTGGAGAAGAAACTCAGGAGGCAAACTGAGAGATTGAACAAGAAACTTGGAAAGGAATTGGCTGATACCGCAGCATCACTGTCCAAGGCAATGAAGGACCTCGAGAGTGAGAAGAGGGCGAAAGAGATACTGGAGCAAGTCTGCGACGAGTTGGCTCGAGGCATTGGAGAAGATCGAGCCACAGTCGAAGAACTGAAACGAGAGTCAGCTAAAGTGAAGGAAGAAATTGACAAGGAAAGGGAAATGCTTCAGTTTGCTGATGTATTACGAGAGGAGCGAGTCCAGATGAAGCTCTCTGAAGCTAAATATCATTTCGAGGAGAAGAATGCAGTCGTCGAAAAGTTGAGAAATGAACTTGAGACCTACCTAGGAAACAAACTAGACGAAGAAAATGGTGATGGTTCACCGAATCTGCAGAGAATCAAAGAGCTCGAAGCTTATTTGAAGGAGATTGATTTTGGATCCTGTCAAATAGTCGAGAAAGATGTAGATAAAATCAATGTTACGAACGAGGAAGAGTGCCAAGGAGATGATTCAGCTGATAGTGATCTTCACTCCATTGAATTAAACATGGACAACAATGACATGAGCTACAAATGGAGCTATGCTTACAGAGATTATGTCGAAGATGGATCGAAGAAAACTTGGGTCGAAAAAGAAAGCAAGGGAAGGAAATCACTTTCTGAGATGATTTCATGGGGAAGTATTTGCTTAGAAAGAGGAAACTCAAACTCTAAAGATTGGGATTTTGAACTCGAAATCCCAGAAAAGTTCGAGAGGGATGGGACATACAATCCACCGTCGCAAGTCCAGGCACAGGATTACGAAGACGAGATTAAAAGATATAGATCAGTTAAGAGTCTAAGAGATCATATATTACATAGTAATAAAATAGCTCCCATCCAAAGTTTTCCTAGTCCGACCAGGCAATGGAGCCATTTCGAGACAGGCTCGCCGGTGTCAAAGGGGGGTGTTTCGAAGCCCAAGCTCATCGGTACAATAAGTGAAGGCCGAACTTCAACAAGCTAAGATAGAAGAAACTTGTTATTTGTTTGTTTGTTTTTTTTCTTTAGCTCTCATTACCGATGGCTTTGTTGCATTTTCTTGAAATTCAAAAGCTGGTTTTTGCTGCTTATGTTTTTAATCATTTGCCAAACTTGGGAAAAGCTGAAACTGTAAATTAACCTTGTGAATTTATGGATATTTATAAAGCATAAAACAATTATGGGGTTCATAAATTCTTGTCTCTAATCTGGGAGTAGTGACACTTGTCAACAGCCGGATGATTGGGAATCATACTCTGACACTATGAAAAAAGAGAAATGGGGAAAGGGGTTCCTTTGTCTTGTTTCTCCATGTTCTTTGAACATGGTTTTATCCCTTGTCCACAACTCAATTATTCAGCTCCAATGTAGAATAAGGAAATGTCGGGGTCGAGGATTAAGAAATTAAAAATAATTAATTAACGAGACACTTTTATTAATATTATTATTCTGAATTATTTCCAACATGTTACTTGGTATCTTATGTATTCTTTTTTACACAAGTCACCATCATCCATGTGACATTATCCTACCAAATCGTGTGGAATGAAATTTGTCTCAAAAACATACATTTGACAAAACTCCAGACACCTCACATGCCTTTGTAATTTGTATGATTAACTGACACCACCTCTGTATCTTTCATTCTCCACCCCAGGCCCCAATGGTCTTCCCTCCTTCAATTATTTGACCAGTGAGGGTGAAAATGTTATATACTGGACATTTTTATTATTGATGCACCATGGTTTTTAAATAATGAAAACACCAAAATTGAGCAGCATTAATTTTATTTACACTTGTTAATGGCATGCACAACATAATAGCTAATGAATCCCACCACAACTTTCAAACCAAGAAAATGGACAGTAAAAAGTAGCGGCATAAAATGAAGGGAAATTCGCAGAATCAAGGTTCTGTATCATTAGTTACAGAGGGGATGGATGAACACGAGCACAAAGGGGTCATCTGTTGAAAGAGAGATGCATTCCAATACCCTACAATTGGTGGCTATACAACTTTTATTCATCTGATTACGAGGGACCCAATGCGTATAACTTAAGATCACAGCAACTTATAAGCGTCTTCAGTTTTTTCAGATGCCGATGTAAAAGTAACTGGCTTTGCTGGATGGTCTCTCACAATCAAGCTAAGCACTTCTGGTCTTGAATAATGGCCCACCACATCGAAATCGAATTTCGCCCGTGCAATTTCTCCCATATCTGCTTGTCATTTAATCATATATACATATATATCATCCATTTCAGTCGGTGATCAATAAAGAAAGTTAATATCAAAGTTTGCAGAACCAGTGGAGTTGAAACATGCAAGGGACATAGTAGTCGGAAACAGGAATCCTGCCTACAAGAACTTGGACAAGCAAACAAAGAGAAATAGACAAGCACATGCAGATTCAAAAACTGAGACATGGTATTATGGTCCACTCCAACCTGAAAGGTTCAATCATTTTAAGTTTCAAGATTTTGTCCACAAAATACACATGTTAAAGATAGTATGGCTACTTGTATCCCAAGTCAAGCTTTAGTTTACAATCGATGTTGGTTTCATGGTTTCTTTCTAGGACCACGACACAAATGTTACAATTCACACGAACTTGCAAGCTATTGTTTAGTTTGGCCCACTGAACCTTATGGTTTTGTCCTCGAAGGCACTTCACAAGTTAAAGATGATTTAAGCACTTAAATTCCTGATCAAACTCTACACAATCGATGCACACCACATTTCATATCAAAATCAAACAAATACACACAGAAACAAGTGTTTAAATCATGGTTTTCAGAACTGGACAGACCGGTCAGACTGGTTGGACTGGGAACCGATTGAGGTATCGGTCCAGAACAAGAAGTTGACCTGCAAACTGACACAGACTGGTTGAACAGGGTTAAAAAAACCAGTTGACCGGTGGTTGAACCAGTTTTTTTCTATTTTTTTATTTTTAGTGATTTTTTAATCGAACTGGTCAGACCGGTGAACCGGTGGTCTGACCAGTTCAACCACCGGTCTGGTTTTGAAAGCCTTGGTTTAAGTCATCATTGCATTGAAAACCCATTCTCAACATTGCTTTGAAGGTCAGCTCCCCATGGACCCTCTGACACAAACAAGTGTCTCAAGAATTTTAAAGAAACACGGGATCATCCATAGTCCAAGTCCAAGAGAAAGAGCATCTTGAACTATTAATATTACTTCTCATCAACATCTTGATGAGAAAAAAACCATATGCTGAATGGTTATTCATAACTTTTAAGGCATTCTCTCTAGATTCTAAATCTAATACATTCTCCCTGAAACAACCAATTGCATGCAATCCAGCAATGATTTGGTCAAGTTAGAAAGAGAAGTTGAGTAGATATTAAATCATGGATTACTGTACAAACCTAGATCTGCTGATATAAGTGCCTCCCCATCGTAATTGGGTCCAGCCAGAATAGCTCCAGATGGTGATATAATGACACTTCCACCGGCACAGACGACAGAATCTGGATTGAGTTCGTCTTCTGTCCCGGAAAACAGATATTCTGGAGGAGGTGGGTAGTCTTTCCTCCGACAGAACTGGTTGGCTGACAACACAAAACACCCGCCTTCAAGAGCTATATGGGTCATTGATGCTTGCCACACATCCCTGGAATCAGCGGTTGGTGCACAATATATTTCAATGCCTGCAATCCAATGTGTACATTCAAAGCCTTGCAAAAATAAAAAAGCTTTTGGTAGATAAAACTTTTGCAGGTAGATAATTCTTCGGTGTTGAATGACTGATTTTGGGCTAATTTGGGCCTAAATAACATGATCAAGTATCTACCACCCTCACACTGTAACTCATGCATTCTACAAGAGTTATGGCTGCTTACCGACCATATTCGATAATGTTAAACACTAAACAACTATATCACATAAAAGGAAGTAAAACAAGATATAAGAAATACAAGAAACACAACAAAAATAAAATACATTTATGTTACTAAGAAAATACACAAATTTCCCTATTGCTAGCATATACCAAGGAGAATAGACTAAGCACTAAGCGCACAGGAAGTATTTGGCCCCAATGGTGTTCCACAATTTCAAGTTAATCCAACCCGTATCACTAATTCAATATCCATGCTTTTTTTTTTGGAATCACTGTTTATATTTGAATAAAATATAAAATAATTCTTTAGATAATGAAATGGGTTTTCAACTTTCAAGCAAAAATACTTCTTTTTCTAGTCTAACCAGGTCCCTACTTGCAATCAAAATCAAATTATGTACTTTGAGCGTCTAAATGTAGGTGAAGGGTCAAATAATCGAACCTTTTGCATACATTGCTGTTCTTAAAAGTGGCATTTTATTTTCCCAACAAATGGCAGCCCCTATTTTCCCGATGGGAGTCTCGAAAACCGGAATTGTGGATCCATCTCCAAACCCCCAAATTATGCGCTCCAATGCCGTCGGCATGATCTTGCGGTGCTTCCCCAGGAACCGACCTTGAGAATCGAAAAACACCACCGTACAATATAGAGTGTATCCATCTCTCTCTATCACACCCATCACCAAGTAAACCTTATACTTTCCAGCCATGGCCGCCAAACGCTCGATTTCAGGACCTGCAGCAAACATTAATGGAAAGTGGCATTATTAACCCAAAATTTATTATCCAAAATCTGACAGAAATGATCAGAAACAAAATTTTAAAAAGCATGATAAATACAAACCAGGAACATCAATGGCCGAAGCGTGATATTTCCGGAAGTCTTCCTTCCCTTTAGCAGTGCGGTTCCCAATGGTAACGCCGAAGTTGGAGCCGCGTGGATATCCGCCGATAAACGCTTCAGGGAACACCACTAGCTGAGACCCATATCCGGCGGCTTCAGCCAACAACCTCTCCGCTTTGTCTAAAGTAGCGGGGGTGTCATAGAAAATGGTAGAAGCTTGGACCACGGTAGCTCGGACGGTGGGGGCGGAAGCGTCGCCACCCATGTCGACCTCGGCGAAGAGAGGTCCGTCGGGTTGTGGGGCGGGGACTATTGACATAGTGGGATTGGGATTTGAGAATGTGTGGTAGTGGAGAAGGTTGCATGTATGGTATGTGGAAGTAAATTAGAGTTTTAGTTTGAACAGGTTTTTAGGCGTTTTGGGTTAACCAGAGATTTCTAGACTGTTGTTCTACTTTAATCAAATTTGCTCCTGCTTTCAACAATTTCATGCTTTTCAACTAAATTGTTTATTGATATATTGATACATTTTAGGGCAGTTTAGTGAGTTTGAGAGAATTTCAAATTTATTTATCATTATTTTTACTTATTTTTTATTTAATATCAAAATCGATGGGTTTACGTAATCTGGCTGCGGATAAACCCAAAGCAAGATTGAGTGGTGACGAAAGAAATGGAAACCTCAGCCTGACATTATCAATATCTAAATAAACAAAGGTTTTTTTGATGAATTCTAAGTTTGCCTACAATCCTAATTATACAGTAAAAGAAGATACTGTAGATAAACAAAGGTTTATTTTTACTTATTTTTTAGTCTTTTTTCTTTCTTTCTTTCTTTTTTGTGTTTTTTTTTTTGTTTAGGTGGGATGGAAGAAGGAAACAAAGAAAAATATGGTTTTTTTTCTACTTTGAATTATTTTTTATATAATGTACAAAATTATTTATAATTTTTAAACCCTCTCAATAAAAAGAAAAACCCATATTTTCTCACCTTCTATCCACAACCGTATCCGTCGCCGAAGTAGGGTTATGAGGCATTTCTGAACAAACACAACCATTTTTAAAATCAAACTGATCACAAATATGAAAATTAAATTACTTTTGCATAGCTATTTATAATTTACAATCAAAATATAATCAACATCGTACTCAAACCTATACATGCCATAAGATTGAGTTCAAATATTTAACAAAATACCAAAAGTAGTCGATAGTGTGATAGACTATGCTGATGATCCCCGAGCTCGTAACGCGACTCTAAAATCTATAAAAACAAATGGGCAAAAACAAACAAAGTAAACTTTTATAGCTTAGTAAGTCTATAGCATACCTAAAATACATATAAAAGAATCATATAATTCTTTAAGAAAATTTATTGAAATCACAATTAACAATTATAATTACTAATCAAACATTTGTTTAAATTTTAAAAGGATGTGTATTTATCTAATACACCCAAACAGACAAATGTATATACATTTTATGCATATAATCTACAACCATGAATCGCCGAATGCATATATACATATATGCATGACAAATATTAGAACCAAATGTATATACACTTTAAACATATTAGCCGAGTGCATATATACATAAGCTTAAAAATATTATAACTAAATGTGTACATGTATTTACCATATACATTTATCCAAAGTCATATATGTACTTATCATGCACATACAATCGAATATATATATAACTTTATCAATCACATTTCATATCTCATTATACATGTATATATATATATATATATATATATATATATATATATATATATATATATATATATATATCATAAACTTTTAACCTAACTCATATTTATGCCTATAACCGAATACATTCGCATTCAACTTTTACTTATAAACAAATATTTACACATATATGTATTAGCAATTGCACATAAGATTACTCATCAGTTTCTTATACCAAATGCACCCATAAATATATATATATATATATATATATATCAACCACCTATGTCGAGTTTATGCACAACATCTTCAAACACATAAATCTGAACAATTCACACAATTTCAACAGATTCACCGGCACTTAGCCTGCTAGGCTTAAAACCTGATTCAATACACTGGCAATTAGCCTGCTAGACGTAAAGTCCGAAATATTTCACCGGCGTCAAGCCTGCTAGACGTATAGTCTGAAACATTTCACCGGTATCAAGCCTGTTAGACGTAAAGTCTGAATTATCTCATTGACAATAATCATTTTAGGCCCCAAGCTCAAACACTCAATTCACCCAAATATTACTCATTTTCGAACTATATAAGTATATAAATTCCATGCTTAAATATTCAGCTCGAAACTCAAAATTTATATCATAGAAACACATGAATATATATATAAAACTCAACCACCAAATCCAATTTGACAATTCAATAAATCAACTGAACATATTTATGCATAACCTTATACTTCAAATCCTACTACAAATATAATACTATTTAACTAAAAATATTCTTGAATAATATACACTTTACATTCCAACATATTAAAATTTTACACACATATATATACATGATCAAAACTAACATATGCAAATATCATCTAATAACAAATTTCAAAACTAAATCTTATACATGCATACATATACACTCAAACCGTATATACTTTTATAATGACACATCTTAATTGATTCAAAAGTGTATATATACATGTATATTTACATGTTTAATAATAAAACTCTTATATCTATGTATATTTACGAATCTCTAAGTACACATATATACATATACATATACATATCTTTGATTAAATCAATAATTTATACATGTATATACGTGTATGAATTCGAACCCTGTATATATATAAAACTCTTATACTTCAACTAGATTCATTAACATTTATGTATATACTTATTTACCTTTGCACTTTAGCTAAATTCAATTACCTATATAAGTATAAACCTCTAGGTTCGAATATAAAAGAAAATACATATAAGCCAATCATACTTTTAATTTATTCAACCGATATACTTTAAATTATAATTCATCAAAAATAAATACATATACATACTTATATATTGTTTTTATGACATTAAATAGCTAATAGACTTACCTCGGAAGATGGAAAATCGAAGTCGGACGATTATTCGACTAATTTGGCTTTTCCCCGATCTAACTCCGATTTCTTTGGTTCTCGATCTAAATATATTCAAAATAAGATAATTTATTTATTAACACATTCAATTTAATCCAAAACACATAATTTGGCAAATTACTATTTTGCCCTAATATTTACACTTTTTGCTATTTAGTCCTTTTTGCACAAAACACAAAATACACAAAATTTTCCCTCACTAAGCTAGGGCCGAATGTTCCTTGTCTTCATACTAGTCCACACATTTCATTTATTTCACATTTTAGTCCCCCAAAATTTTAATTTCACAATTTAGCCCTATTTACTCAATTTCACTAAAAATCCCAATACAAAACATATTAATCTATCACATATCTTTCATTTTTCATCATCAACTATCACAAAGTCCAAGCATTCATCAATGGCACATTTCAAAATCATCAACAATTCACAAAATTAAAACATGGGTTTTGAAGAACACAAAGCAACGATCTCAAAAACGTAAAAATTATTAAAAATTAAAACCTAAACATACCTTAATCAAGCAAAATAAGTGTCGAACCTAGCTTGCTATTTTTTTCTTCTTTTTCTTTTGTATATTCGGCAATGAGAAAGATAACTTTGTTTATTTTAAGTTTTATTACTTTCAATATATTATACCATTATTATTTTACTTTTATATTTAATATAATATATATATATATATATAATAGCCATCATTGCCGTCCACTACCATTAATATTGGCTAAATTTCAACATGAAACCTCCAAATTATAAAGACAAAAATAATTAAGCACTTTCATATTTAGCCATCAAATTTTTATTTTATGCGATTTAGCCATTTTCTCAAATTAAGCACACAACAATAAAATTAATTCATGAAACTTTCACACAAGTAAATTCACACATAATAAACACGTAAAATAATATTAAAATATTTTTCAGACTCGGATTTGTGGTCCCGAAACCACTGTTCCGATTAGGGTCAAAACCGGGTTGTTACAACTCTCCCCCCTTTAGGGACTTTCGTCCCCGAAAATTCTTACCGGTGAATAGGTTTGGATAACGCTCTTTCATCGTATCTTCTGACTCCCAAGTTGCTTCTTCAACTCTGTGTTTATGCCACAATACTTTAACTAACGGAATTTTCTTGTTCCGTAATTCTTTGATCTCACGAGCTAGAATGCTAATCGGTTCTTCTTCATATGACATATCAGAGTTAATTTCAATCTCTGTCGGACTAATTACATGTGAAGGATCAGATCGGTATCTCCTGAGCATCGAAACATGAAATACATTGTGAATCTTTTCTAGTTCAGGTGGTAACATCAATCTATAAGCAACCGGTCCGACACACTCTATAATCTCATACGGTCTAATGAATCTTGGACTCAATTTGCCTTTACGACCGAATCTGAGTATTTTCTTCCACGGTGATACTTTCAAAAACACTTTGTCCCCGATCTGAAATTCTATATCCTTTCTTTTCAAATCCGCATAAGATTTCTGACGGTCCGATGCTGATTTCAGACTATCCCGAATCACTTTCACTTTCTGTTCGGTCTCTTTAATCAAATTAACCCCGTGTATCTTATTTTCACTGGGCTCGGTCCAATACAATGGTGTACGACATTTACGACCGTACAAAGCTCCAAATTATAAAGACAAAAATAATTAAGCACTTTCATATTTAGCCATCAAATTTTTATTTTATGCGATTTAGCCATTTTCTCAAATTAAGCACACAACAATAAAATTAATTCATGAAACTTTCACACAAGTAAATTCACACATAATAAACACGTAAAATAATATTAAAATATTTTTCAGACTCGGATTTGTGGTCCCGAAACCACTTCCGATTAGGGTCAAAACCGGGTTGTTACACAAGTTGTGAGTTGAAATTTTACAATTATTTATATTACTTTTTCATTTAAGTTTTTCTTCGTCCATTTGTTAAGTACAATGTTTTCAGAAAGAAAAAAATTGCTTAGAACGTTCGAAAAAAGATTAAAACTTTGGCTTACGTATTGTAATACATCTTACTTCAATAATGAATATTAACTTACACTTTTACAGAAAAATCAATGAATAAACGAATAAGTTAGTGTTTTCACTGCAAGAGTTAGTGTTTTAATTAGTTTTTCTACACTTTAATAATTAATGTTAACTTTGGCATGCGATTTCTACATTTTCCTCGATCAAGTTTATCTTGGGAATCCCGAGTTGCAGGAGCTTAGAAGTAATCAAGTTTGGTGGTTGAAACGTCTAGAGAGAAAATGCTCCTTGCAAGAGGTGTTTTCATCTGACATGGTAGTGAAAATGCCTCTCGCAGGACGTGTTTTCCATTGACTATGGCTTGAAAACGCATCATGCAGGAAGCGTTTTCATAGCCATGCCAGATGAAAATGCCCCCTGCAAGGAGCGTTTTCTCTCTTGGTGTTTCAACCACCAAACTTGATTGCTTTTGAGCCCTACAACCTGAGATTCTCGGGATAATTTTTTCCCCTTTATACCTCACCCCATCCCCTATATAAATGCTCTTTCCTCATCCCTTACTCACATCTCAATCTTCTCTAAATTGTTTTTTTTTGTTGAAAATTTCAGGTTTAAAGATTTATTTCTCTCTCGCTTTGAGGGAGATGTAGTCATAGTTTTAAGTTGTGTTTAGGTTCACGATGATGTCATAGAGCTCGGTAACCTACAAATTTCACCTATTGTGTGAGTATGGATTCATCACCTAAGAAATCGGAATCATTTTGCAACTTAAGGTCCAAGTTGGCAGTGATTATACTATCTCAAGTTAAAGTGTAACTAAGGGTTCAAGTTTACAAAGGTTATGTTGTCAAAGGATGGAGCATAACTGAGACCGTAGTTGACAGTGCTAATGCAGGCAGCACAACGAGTTTCTCCGCATTAGAGGAGCATGCTTCATAAAACTTAAACATAAGAACGAGGAAGGAAAATGCAAAGGGCCTTCCAGTATAATCAAGTAATTCGTGTTGTCCATATCCACCAATGGTGGTGACCTTGTTAGTATAATTTGTTACACCTCAATACTGTCACAGGTTATAATAACGGGGCCATCGCCTTTGGTGGTGATGGATAAGATGCATTACTTGATTATATTGAAACGCCACTGCGTTTTCTTCCTCGTACTTATGTTTGAGTTTTATAAAGCATTCTCTTCTGATAAGAAGAACTCATTCTCGTGCCCGTATAACCACTGTCAACTACAGCACCATTTATGGTCCATCCCTTAACAGTATAACATTTGTAAATTTGAAGCTCTAGTTACACTTGAACCCCAAATTGTATAATCACCGTCAACTGAGACCTTGAGTTGCAACGCAGTCTAGCTTCCCGGGTGATGGCTCCATACTCACATGGCAGATGAAATTTGTAGGCCACCCAGCTTCATGGCACCGCCGTAAATTCAAGCATTCCTTAAAACTATAACTATGTTTATCTCAAATACGGGCAAAATAAATCTACGAACTTTTAATTTCTAACCACAAAAAAAATTTAACCAAAGTGAAAACGCGCCCAGTAAGACGCATTTTCAAGAGAGAATAAAAACAATATAGATCGATAAATTTTTAAAAAATCAGCATAGTTTCTCAATTAGTTTCTTTTTTTCAACATATATGGTTAAATTAACCTGAAAACAAGCATGCAAAATATTTAAATAACAAATAATGTTAATAACCTAAAAGAAGGCTAAAACTAAACATAGGTGGGTAAACTTTAAAATAATTCATCGTTTACTCATTGGTTGAAATATTTAAACTCACAAATAAAACGCTTTTTAATGATTGATTTTCTTAAAATACCCTTTAACTAATATGATATTCTTAATTTTACTTTAGATGATATATTTAAAGTTTTTAAGAGTAAACAATCACTTCATATATTTAAATATTTTGTTGCAAACTAATTTAGGACTCATACACATTTTGCTTACAAACACATTATTTTTATTGTTAAAATATAATAATAAATAATAATTTAAGTGATTGTATGATTAAAAAGTATAACTATATTGTCGAAACCACTTTTTAGGTTTAAAAAAAATGGGGATTGATTTTTAGAAATGAAAATTGGGAGTCGCCATCGATCCTTTATTGAGGTGTGATCGGTACACCTTAAAACGATTTTAGGTCTATGAATTTTGAGGAAATAGGTTCGGGAGTCGGTTACACACGAGGAAGGGTTAGCACCCTCGTAACTCCCAAAATTGGTACCGAATTGATTGTTTAATGTCTTAGTGTCGAAATTTTTGAAAAAATTTTAAATACGATTCTTTCTCTTCATTTATTAATTTTACAAAAGATGCTTGGATAAATCGAGGTGAATGCTAAAGACCATCTCATCTCAGAGTAATAAAACGTCATACCCAATACATTAGGACACGACATTTTTAGTCCTCAATAACGAGCTTGTCTTTTGATTTTCAAAATTCTTGAGGTTGAAAAGGGATATTCAATTGCTTGAAGTCAGATGAAAAATTGAAACCCAATACGTTAGGGCACAATTCCTCAAAATTCCTAGCATTGAACACAACCCTTTTTTTTTAAAAAATCTTCATTTCGAGAAAATAACATATCGCATCCAATGCATTAGGACACGTCGTATCAAATTCCTGAGAACGAGTTTTTTTTTGTTTTGATTGAAGCATATCCTCGATTATTTAAATTCAACGAGGAGAATTGGAACCCAATACGTTAGGGCTCAATCCTTTCGAAGATCCTAAATGTCGAGTATTGCGTTATTTTTGAAAACTTTTGTAAAAAAGGGTTTTAATGCTTTAATGAAACTAAATATTTTAGATTAAAACGATGAGATGTTAATATACAACACGAAACTATAATTAATGAGCTAAAATATGTACCAAATAATCATCAATAAACAACAAACACTAATAAATAACATAATACATATGCGGCCAATAATATCCAACACACATCATACGAACACAAATATCGACATTCAACAACTAAATGAGTTAATCATCGATTTTGGAACAAGAGCTAAGCGAAACAACATAAATAAAATGTAACAAGTTTTCAAATAAATAAAATGAACAATGAAATATATCAAAAGGTTCAAATAACTACTATGTGAAAAATAATATACAAATAAATTTTCAAATAAACATTTCATGAAAAGAAACTCAAAATATATACATATGCTAGTTTAAATAAGTGATACATACAAAATGCAAAGAAAAGCTTATAACAGTATGTATGCCAAATTTAGATAATAGTAATTTAAAATAATAGTATATACATAGTAATGATATATAAGAGTTAAATAAATAAAATAAAATAACAAATTTAAAAGGAATAAAGCTTTTATGCATAAGAAAATATCATTTGAAATTAATAAACATACGTACATAAACTACTAAAAATACTATATATGCCTATATATAAAACTATAAAGCATTATTATTAAAAATTTAAAGCTTATTATATGTATATGCGTTCATGAACGAAAACAAACAAAAAGGTATGTATAAATCATATTAAGATGATATCTAAAACATAAAAGATTTATAACATTAAGTAATGAATTTATGGAAGACAAAATATTAAGATGAATTAATAGGGATTAAATTAGAAATAAAACAGAATTGAAGGGAAAATGTCAAAAATAGGATAACATGGCGGGTCAAAGAGTGACGTGCGGATAACATGGGGACCAAATGGGAAATATTTCCCATACCCCCAAAACGCAGCGTCTTTGCGCGGACCGAAATGACGCCATATCAGAATGCAAGGCAAAAAATTAAAAAAATAAAAAGGATCGATATAGAAACGCGCAAGGGCAGAAAGGCCCTTTTGCGTAATATACCCAAATGCTGGAAGACGCACGGATCCTCCCCGGATTGGGTCACCGAGCGGGTCGGAGGCTTCTGAATGGCGTCGTTTTTCAACGCGCATAAACACCCCATTAACCTGATCAGCAACCCCCCCTTTTCATTTTCAAAACAAATGTTTAAAAAGAAACAAACGAAAAAAGATAAACCCTAGGCCCCTTTCATGCGCCGCTCGACGGTTCATCGCCCCCTTTCGGAGACTCTTCGAACCTTGCTCCCAAACTCCGATGACGACGGAGAAAGAGCAAAAGGTCTGGCGGCGAGGTACATCTTTCTCTTTTTGTTATCTTTTTTTAAAAAACAATTGATAGATGTAAAAAAAAATGAAAGAAGAAAAAAAAACTTCGAAAGTAGAGAAAAGAAACCAGAAATCACCTTTTTGGTGTTTTTTTTTGTATTCTGATTGCGTAACCTGTTACAACATATTCTTGGTCTTTTTATAGTCTCTATTTACAGAAAAATGAAAAATAAAAATCAAGACAAATCGCCTCCATTCTGTCATTTTTGTTTTTCTCTCTGCTCCTTTTGTGCTATTAGTGCCTGCTTTGCTGCTCGTTTGTGCTTCTCTTGCAGGTACGGAGTGCAGGGTTTGGGAAGTGACATGTGAGGGCAGAGACTCGGCACACGCGTGGGAGGGTCTCGTGTGTGGCTAGCGGCGGCTGAGGCCAAAGGTTGCCGAAGGCTAGGGTTTCAGGGTTTTTTGTATTTTGGGCTGATTTGGGTCATTGGGTATTTGTAATCTGGGCTTGTAATTTTTAATTTGTATGGGGCTTAGTTAGGTCTGGTGTAATGGGTTAAGGACTGAATTGGGCTTTGAGTCTGTAAATGGACATTTTGGTTTAATTTTAATATTTATAAAACTAGGCTATATTTGTTTTTCTTTTTGGTATTTATTGGGCCGGGCAAAATGGGTTATTACATATATAACTATATAATAGATTCTTTTATTTAAATTGTAAATAAATGACAATGAAAAAGTAATTGAATATGAATACAAAATATAATTCAATATTTATTCAACTTTAACTTTTCATTCTTTTAATTAATTTTAATGTATGGAAAATGTAATCTTCAAAATTTTCTTTGAATTTGATTAAAGGTAGAAAAACAACTCATAATAATGTAAATATCTTAAAACTTAACTTGTAAAAAATGTATTTTGAGAGCTTGATTTAATTTATATACCAATAATGGATAAGTTTAATTATGTTTTTAATGTATTATTGACCTAATTAACAATTTTTTTATATTTAAAGTCAAAACCTTGGTTTTTATTTCAGTTGTTCTTAGTTTTCATATTAAAACTAACTTCTTTGAAATTTTAAATTATATTAAAATTTTATTAATTTAAAATAAATTCAAATACAATCAAATTAAATCATCACCCATTGAAGGATTTTAACTTAGAATTGTTATATAAAACGAAACAACACCATCAATCATAAAATCACCATGCCATGTAAAAATACACCATTTCTCTCTTCTTCTTCTTCTTCTTCTTCTTTTGGGTTAATTTAACAAAAAATGTTGAAAAACAATTTTGAGAAACTATGTTGATTTTGTAAAATTTATTGATTTATTCTATTTTTCTTCTCTTTCCTAAAAACGAGTCCTACAATGTACGTTTTCACGCCACATAATAGTGATTATTTAACTTTAATTTTTTGAGAAACGTGGACGTAATGATGGTAGTGATAGTGAGGGAAGCGAAAGAGGAAGATAGATTTTGAGAATCGGTGGTGGAGCCTGAAATTTTTTTGGGATCAAAATTAAATTGTATATTTTTATAATAGTAAAAATGTAATTTCATCATTTTAATAACTTATATCTTTATAATTTTTAAAGGGTTAAATCATATTTTTATCATTTTGGGGGCCAAAGTGTAACTTTATTATTACTAATTTATAATTTAAAGAGCCTAAATTAAAATTTTACCATTTTAGGAGGGCATGGCCCCCTGTGTCTCCACTACGTTTCGCCACTGTTGAGGATCAAATTAAGTTCATTTGTAAATTTTGAGAGTCAATTTTTTAAAATTATGATTAAATTGATATAATATGTAAAAGTTGAAGGCTAAATTTGTTATCATTCCGATTTTTAACTACCACGTCATCCTTTTATTACAAATTTAACAACACATAATGGAAAATGAACCAAAGAAAAATAATATTGATTATTTGGCTAACCAAATTATAAAAATAAACAAATAAAAATAAAAGATAGTTGGGTGGCCAAAAAGAAAATGGACAATAATTGGGTGACATATGGTGTAGTTTACCCTATAAAAATTATTAAAGGGTGCTCATATATATATATATATATATATATATATATATATATTTGTTATGAAATAAAAGAATAGAGAGAGTAAAATAACAATAAAAGAGAGTAAAGAAGTAGAAATAGGAGAGCCAAAGAGAATGTATTTTATTGATTAATTGAGATGTTTATAATACTTATTCAAAGTTTATATTTATAGACGTAATAAGTATAAAGGATTTTATACTTCTAATATATATCAAACTTATCTTTAACATCCACTTGATAATAAAATATTCATAGCACTCCTCATTTCATGTCCACTTGATAATAAATTATTTGGCCCTCCGTCTTAAAAAAAAAAAAAGAGAGAGGTCATTTTAGCCATTTAACTTGCGTTGTTTGTCAAATCATCTAAAAAAAAGATGGAAAATGTTAACTTTTCTAACGTGGCATCTATGTGAATTGCCACATGGATGCTACATCAACAATTAATTATTTTTAAAATTTTAAAATTTAAAATATATGTTATAATTTTTTAAAATATATATATTTTTTAAAATATGTGCTTTAATTTTTAAAATTATTAAATTTAAAAATCTATGTGGCAATATTCCACGATATGCTACATCAAGAAAGTTAATAAACGTTATCTTTTCTATTCATTTTGGGGTAATTTACAAATAACACAAGTTGAAAGGCTAAAAAGACGAAAGATGTCATATAACTTACATCAATAATTAAGTTAGTATTTGGTGCACTAATAGTGTAAATTTTTTAATTTTATAAACAACCTTAAAAAATGGTCATGTGTCTCTTTTTAAAAATATTTAATTTTTAAAATTTTATTATAGACACTTATTAACCCTACTCTTTTGAAGTCTTAAACCTCTAATGACAGTATAATAAATATTTTCTAATAAAATTATTCTAAAAAGTTCCTTTTAAAATTACTATAAACATTTTAAAATTTTGTTATATCCTAAAAATATAATAAAATTTTAAAAAATTATCTTACGCCTCAAAATCTATTTTACTTTATTATATATTTTTGTAATATTACAGCTAGACTTGTTCATAGGTTGGGCTACTTGCCAAGGCCTGAAGGTTCGCTCGAAATTTGAGAGGGTTTGAGTAAAAATATTATGCCCGAGAAATTGGCTTTGGCAAAAAATTAGTCCCATTTAAAATATTGGTTGGGCTCGAGCTTAAACATTCAAGGCCCAACCCCGACTCGTTTTAAGTTTATAATACTTTATATTATGTTATCTTTATACATTATGTAATTTAGAACACATTAAAAGAATAAATCTATACAAATATATAGTACTCCTCTAATGTAAATATTAAAATAATGGTAAGATGACTATATAAAAAGTTCAATAAATAAAAAATGTATAAGATTATTAAATATTAAAGTAATATAATATAAATATTTTTAAAAATTTAAAAATAATATAGACGGGCCTAAAATGGGCTTGAGTTAATCTTTTACAAATATAGGCGGGTTTAGACAAAATTTTAAGCCCAGATTTCGAATCGAGCCGAACTTGAACAATCATAAAATATATTAATATCATGCTTAAACTCGACCCGGCCCATAATCACCTCTAATTATTACTATAACTTTTTTATATAAACAAATCCAATGTATGAATGAGACACGTTAGCTGTCAAGAGTTTTTTTTCCTTTTTTGAATAGGGTAGCTATTAAGACTTAAAATTTCAACTAAAAGTTCTAAACCTACATAAAAAAAAGGTTGAGGTCACCTAAAAAATACACACATTTATAACAATAATCTTTATTTAATGTAATTTATATAAAATTTTGTTCAAATTTACGATATGCAATATTAAAATTAGTTGTTTTTAAGAATATTTTATAAATTTGATAAATTAAAAGATTAAGGGTAGAAAAATAATTACTGAATTAGATTGTTGATAGACTTAAAATGAAATAAAATAAGATAAAAGTAATTTATTCCTAATAAGAGATAAGTAGATCTTTATCTAAACAATTTCCACACTTTTTTTGTGTGTGTGTGGAGAAAATTATATCTAATAAATTTAATTGTGGGTTATTAAATGTTTAAAAATTAAGTTGTTGAAAATTTAAAAATTAAATATATTCTTTTGAATATTTAAAATTTTCAGAAATTCATATCATCTAGGCATGAGAAAATAAATTAAAAATATTCAAGAAATTCGGATATAATATATAATATTAATATGCAAAAGTTGGAATTTTCATGTTTGGCATGATGATAAAAAATTATTCACTCATAAGATCTTGAATTCGAGTCTTTAAAGAGTTAGTGATAGATCTTTAGTTTGGAAAACTTCCTTTGAACGTAGCGCATATGTGTGGGCAATAAAAAGTCTAAAGCATATTTTAAATATATTTATATAGTTTTTAGCTGTTTTATAGTTTTCATCAATTTAAAATAATTTTTTATTCTCAATTATATCAATAATCGAACTTATTTCAATTCAACCAATCAATCTGGTCTTATTATGAAAAATAATAGGTTTACATATAATTATACACAGCTAATAACTCTAAACAACGTAGAAGATTTAAAAAAAAAAAAAATTAGAAAGGGGAAATAATCATAAATTATGTTTTTGTACTTTCGATGGCAATGCAAATGACTTAAACCAACTCCTCCTTCGTCATTGAAGGCAGTATTTAGTATTTACAATAAAATATGGTTTGTCTGTCTACCTTTTTCTTCTTTTAACAAATTTAAGTCAAAATATTTTCTATTTTATTTTTACTTTTAAAATGTTGTTAAGGTAAGATGAGGTAATTGATGTTGAGTGCCACTGTCATTGATGGTGTGTAAATATTTACCTTATTTGATTTCTAAATTTAATAAAGAAAATATTTGGACTGTTGAATATGTTTTAGTTTATTTATCAAAATTAATTCTTAATTGGATTCGAATGAATCAAATCAACCCTTAAAATATGAAAGATCGATCGAGACTATGCTGTTGTTTAGGAAAGCATATCTTCGATTGATTGTGTTTTTGATAGTTGTAACTGTAATAGTTATTTTCAAGGAGTTACTTTGTATTCACTTAGATTTTATGTTAGCAAATCAAAATTGAATATATGCTTTGAGGCTTGTCTAGGTTTAGTAAGAAAACTTACTGAGTGCATTCTAATCTATCCATTGTGGAACTACTTTGTGAGAGAGTTCAACTTGTTACTATAAACATTTTTGAGTGTTTACTGCTCAATTTCTCAGCGGAAGGATTGGGAGGTGAGTGTTCTAATCTTTAGGGACAAAAGTGTGATTTCTATACTGAGGGAGGGATAGAGTGTGAACCACTTGTTGTATTTGTGAATAAAGATAGTATAATTACTCACTGAACTAGGTTTCGCAGATGTAAGAAAATCAAACTATGGAAACAAATCTTTGGTGTTATCTATTGTTTTGTTTGCACAGTTTTCGCAATGCCAAGCCATAGTAGTCACTACAATCTAGCACTTCCGCTGCAATTTTCATTTTAAACAAATAAGCAACTTAAGTTAGTAACATAAACAGTTTTCATTTTCTATTTTGTAAAAGTTGAAAAACATATTTGGTAAATAGAATTAAAAATTTGTTTTCAATAATGAAAACTTGAAAACCAGTTTGATAAATAAAATGTAGAAAATTTACATTTATATGTATTCGAGTTAGAGTAACAGATTCAATATTTCAAAAATAACGTTTATATGGGTTTGAATCAGTGGCAAGTTTTGAAGTTATTCATTCTGGGTTTTAAGCATTTTTAATCAACACATTATCCCACCTATTTTCCGTGTAAATTCTACCATACCCTCCTCTCCTACACATAATTAAGTAGCAATAAAAGAAAATGGATCCCCATCTCTGCCCTTGAAAATCATTGCATATATAATGGCCTAAAGCCCTCCCAATCTCAATCTACAGGAGAAACCATCCTTTTCCAAATTGGTAATTCAAGTCCTCTTTTAATTTTATATATAAGTTGGTTCAGTTTAATTTTCTCTCAATTTGTTTTCATGCGAGTGTTTAATCAATTTCTTAGCTGATTTTTTTTTAATTGTGTACGTGATCATGTGATTATGAAGCAGGATATAGTTAACAAGAATGAGTGGAAGAGAAAACAGTCCAAAGCTTGAGTTGAAGCTGAATCTATTATCACCACCTACAGCTAGGCCTAATAACCAAGTAAATGGGTCGCCAAACACATCGGAGATGTCACTCGAAAGTTCATGCGTGTCTTCGGAGACTGACGACTCATCGATGATGATGATGCAACGCCGTAGCAGTGAGGAAGAAACTCCGATGGTGTTGGTAGGATGTCCTCGGTGCCTCATGTACGTTATGTTAGCGCAAGTGAATCTCAAGTGCCCCAAATGTAAAACCACCGTCTTCCTTGATTTTCTTAACCATTATAACACCAAAATGCCATCCAACTGAATCTATCCAACAACATCTATCATTCTCCTTGCTTGCTTGTTGGAAGTTTTGTGTTATTTTGTTCCATTTCATATACTCATCAAGATGTCTGGTTGCTCAATGTTTGAAAAAAAATAAAGAGTGTTGTAATTGTTTAATTAGGTTTCTCTTCCATTTTGCCCTTCTTTGTTAAGGGAAGATTTAGCTTTCTCTCTTTTCTTCAAATAAATGAATAATTAAAACAATTAAGTTCATGTAGTGCAAATTAAGCAAGATCAATAACAATTAACTCTTGAGAAATATGAGATCTAAAACGGCATAAATGACGTGATAAACCCATCATCAATCATCCAACTAAAATATTAGTAAGTGGAATCAACATTATTTTCCCTATTAAGTCATTTCCAATGAGTACGATTGTAAGTCTAGAAACCAATGATATGATTCAAGTCGTTATCAACTGAGGGTTGGGCATATACTATATATAGATAGCAAAGCCGATGCATGCACCCGACTGTCACTAGGGGTAGTTGAACTAATTTTATGTAATATATTGAATGCCATTTCAACCTTAATCAACTTTCCACAACCAACTTGCAATTGACTGGTCTTGTCTTTTAAACTTAGGCTTAGGCATTAGGCTTTACTCGGTGAAAAGATTGAAATTTAGAGGAGGACGATAGTGAATAAAATTATATATTATTTAATTTTTTTTAAAAATAAATCCATTAACATTCATTTTTAGATTATGTGCCATCATTTAGTGTACTAACACTACATAAACTTATATATTATTAGTGGGACAGAGCCATGTAAGTTGGATTGCGAGGCCAATTTTAAAAAAATTAAAATTAAAACGTTTATTATTAGTCATGGATAAACCAATATATTTAGTTAAATGTAAAATTATTACAAAACTATTAAAGCAGTAAGGAAAATGTATATCAAATAAATTTGAATCATGTGTATCTTTTTCTATAATTGTCTCGACGCTTTTTCATATGTTAAAATCGTTGAATTATTTTCTCCTTGTTAATGTTGTTAAAAATATGTTTCTCAATATATGTAATCAAACAATTATTCATCCATTAATTTTCACTACAAAAGATACTCTATCCAACACTTGTAGCAATTATCAAAATCAACGCAAACCAACATTTAGAACAAACAAATTTAAGCCTTTATTTTAGAAAAAAACTCTACCTCACTATTAGACTTTTTTAAAAAAAGATATTTTTTCATTACTGTTGAACATTTAGAAAAAAATAAATCTAAACTTTAAACACAAAAGTTTTCACGAAGCCAACATACAATAAGTAATTTTCTTTCACAAAAATAAAAATGTTAGAGTTGTGACTCAAATTCTTATTAAAATAAAATGCAAACGGCAAGATAGGGGGATCCACGAGGGTGAAGGCCGAGGGTTTACTTCTTCTGTTTGATATTGATTTGAATAAGGTGTTTCAACCTTACTGCATTACTTATATTAGATGTTGATTAAAATAAGGTTTTCTAAACCTATAAATAGATGCAGTCTATACTCCTTGTAATCATTCGAATTTGACATAATGAAATTTTCTTCTCCTCTACCCGTGGTTTTTTTTCCCAGGTTTCCACGTAAAATCTATGTGTTCTATTTTTTTTTCTCTCTTTTCTTGCCATTATCAACATTCTATGTTTTACATAAAATCACTTAAATGACTTTTAATTTTATAAGAATGCAATATGTCAATTTTCAAACACAATATTTACTAGAATCACACTAGCAACAATTATTTTATATTAAAATGTTAAATTTCTAATTAATATTGTAACGCCCCAAAATTTTGAGGATTTAATTGTGAGAATTTGTATTAATTAAATTTATGTATCTGTGGTTCTGTGTTCTGCTATTGTGTTTAAGGTTTGGAGTTCAAGTTGTATCATTAAAAGTTTTATCCTTTTAGAACTACCCTTATCCATACATTACATAGTTAAGTGTAATTCTATACGATTCTATGTCAAGAATGAGCCTACTGGTTCACTGGTTAAGTATCTATCTGTATTTTGTCTGGCCTGAGTTCGAATGATGCGTTAAGGAAATTTTTGCTTGTTGTCGGAAGTACGTTGGTGGTTAAGACAAAAGCATCATTTTTTTTAATGTTCTGTACTCTTTCTTCTTCTTTCCCTTTTTCTTTCTTTTTTTTTTACTCCTTTGATTTCTCCTTTTCAATTATGTTCAACAAGTGAATATCAGAATTAGTGAGACCCCTAAGTTGTTGGAAGATTTTTGTGTAAGTTCTGTCAGAATCCTTAAACCTCTGGGAAGTTTCGTTAGTTTTCTGTTGTGTTGCTAAATCGAAAATTCTCTTATTGTTTACATAAGCTCTCTGATAATTGGTCATTTTGTTTTCCTTAGGCGTGAGTACAGAGGGAGGTGATCCTTCGCGTATTGTGCCGATTTAGTACTATTGAACTGTCGGTAAGTGTTCATCGTCGAAAGTTTAACGTCGAGGTTTCGACACTTTTTCTTGAGTGTTAATGTATGCGTTGATTCATTTTTATAGTCGTGTGATTGGTTGTTGAATGGTTAGATTAGGTTCTGGGTTCGTGTTGTTACTACTTCAAAATCTCTTTAGGTGGGTGCCGAAAATTTTATTTTTTGTGAATTTCAGTCGTCGGAAAACATAGCTGTAGACACCACATGGCCAGGCACATGGGCGTGTGCCCAGGCCATGTAAGCCACATGGCCGTGTACCAGGTCGTATGGGTGGCCGTGTAACTCACTGTTTGTGATTTAGGACCACACAGCCAGGGACACAGGCGTGTGTTTAGGCCGTGTAACTTACTGTTTATGCTTTAGAACTACATGGACAGAGGACATAGGCATGTGCCTAGGCCGTGTTAGCCACACGGGCAAAGACATGGGCTTGTGTCCAGGCCGTGTGGCATATAAATAGGGCCTGAAACCTATTTTTGAGGCTGTGAGTGTTGCCCAAAACTGATATTAACTTCCTTAATGTATGAATGATTTGATTTTGATTATACGAGAACTCTCTAATACTCTGTGACTAATGTATGAATAACATAATTGTATGTGTACTGTTATATTTATTCTGATATTGAACTGTATTATCTACTTGTGAAACAATTTAGAATGATCGAATACATATTGTGGATATTTGTACTCTGCATTTGCATGGGTTGTGATGTTGTGAAGAATGAAGTAATCTACTTTGAATTGGTGGCTAAGCCACAATGCGTATAAATCTGATTCTGGTACTTTGTCGCATTTCAATCTAGCAGCTAAGCTGCGTCTCTGTAAATGTGTCAGGCAGACACGTTATGGTGTGCAGGGTTGGTTGGGCATTGAACGCCCTTAACAATGTGTTGGGATGGCCGAAGACGGTGTGTAGCTGATAGGGGTAGGAATATTGCATATGAATCATATATGTTCTATATATGAAATTGAAATTGCTTTTGTATATGTAACTAATTTGTTTTGAATCTGAACTAGAATTACTTCTGATGGTTGTTGATTCCACCAATATAATCCTACACCTAATTTGTAAATTTAAGCAGTATAGGGAGTAGGGTCGATCCCTCAGAGACTGGGTTTACTGAAAATTATTTCTCTCTCAACCAGAATTATGTTTGGGCAGTTGTCGTGCCCAAGAAGTTTAGGAGGATAAAATATGAAACCTGAAATAACAGAGTAAAAAGTAAAAGTTGAAGACAATTAAATAAAAAAACAGTTAAGTAAATTTGAAGAAAAATCAATCAAATTTAGCTCAGCTTCAGGCACGGGTTTTTTCGTCTTTGAACCGATCCTCGAAATTAGATGAACTCCTCTTTTCCAATAAGTTAGTTAAAGCTACCAAGGACGCCTCGGACACCAACTCTTCCTTGTATAAATTAGTTATGGAACGTCCTATAACTAACCATTGCTGATCGAACAACCTACGAAACGTTCGTGATTTAAAACTCCGGCAGCTTTACATTCTAGAAGAGCCTAGCTCGAACCAATACCCTCAATCGCGTAGGACATTTAAATCCAGTTACTATTTCCCTTGACGGAACCAAACAGCAATCCCCACTTGGCACACCAATGTATTCACGAAAAATCGATTAGACAATCGATCCTTTTTGAATTCCAACTGTACGTCTAACCACACTAATTCAAATGACGTCCTTTTTTATTTAGTGTTGATTTGACTTTGTGAGTTGACGAAGTCATACTCTTAATTTGGAGAAATAATAAATACTGAAAATTAGGAGTTTAATTACTCGGGTTCATAACTCACGAGTCTTTGACGAAGTTAACACCGGCCTAAAGCTGAAATAGGTTTAGTTGACTAAATTTTGGGGCATGTTGGAGTTGGGCATATCTGGAGAGGGTTGGATAAATGAAATAAGGTTGAAATAGGTAAAAAGTGGGTGGCATGGTTTAAGTATGTGGCTAGAATTTTTAAATGGGTATGGAATGGTTTTAGTCTGTTGGGAATGAAAAAAGGGTTTGAAAAAGAAATTGTAAGTGGGAGGGTGTAGGTTGGTGAAACAGGGTTTGGCTTCCGGTGTAATATTTCCAAAGCTGGAAATTAATAAAATGAAAGTATAAGGAACCAATGACAGCAAATAATTTTGTGAGGAGGAAGGAAAGATTATATTCAAAAAGATGAAAGCTTGATTATGAAATGAAAAAAAATACCACCTATTTATACTAGTGGCTTTGAGCCAACTTTCCTAATTTAAAGCCACTATACATAAAAAGTGCAAAAAATTAGGGAAAAATATTCACATGATCAAAATAAATCCCTATATAATCTCTTACTAAGTCAATCAGAAAATTTTAGCCAATTACATTTTTTAAAATTCTATTTCGACCCACCTTCTTTTCTTCTTCTTTCAATCCAGTCCAATCGTTTCCTTTTTCTTCTATTTAGCCCCAAATTGCACCCATGTATAAAATTCAATATAAACATGGAAAAAATAGTGGTGCATTCTCATAAATTGACCAATTTAATTACACAAAATAGGTAATTTCAGCATTTAATCAAATCCCCCTACTTAGCTCATGCTAGTCCTCGAGCATTTTGTATGTATCTGCAAAAGGAAAAAAATTCCCTTTATAATAGGATTTGACCCCCATGGTTTACACAAGTCAACAATTTAGTCCTTACATATTATCATCTCAAATAACCTAGCCTAGGAAATAAGAAAGACCTACCCCTCATTTTATTATTTTCATTTATTTTTGTACTTAGGACATTTTCGAATTTTTTTACGCGAGACATGATAACAACCCAAGCACCATGTTCCGGTTACTTGATTCAGATGTCTCTAAGTGGGTTATTTCGCCCTACTCGTGATAGCTTGTTAGCGGAGTAAGTGTAAAGAAATCGGATAGCCACACGAACATTTTTATACGAGATGTGATGACAACCCAAGCACCACATTCCGGTTACTCGGTCTGGTGTACAACCCCAATTTTCACTCTTAAACAACCCCAATTTTCACTCTTAACATTTGTATCAGAGGAGTATTATTATTATTTATTCTCTTTTTTTTCTCTGAATAGATTATTGAAAAGTTTATATGTAAAGAACTAAATAGTTAGATAGGACAAACCACAAGTGTACCATCCCAATTTATCAAGGGAATTATTTACCTTTCACGAGGAACATGCAAAAACAGCGACAACGGATAAGCAAAGTAGAACCAATTTATGTTCCCTTCCCCCTACTTATTTTACATTGTCCCAATGTAATTTGAATTAAATTAAAGGATAAAAAGTAAAAGTAAGTAGGGAAAGGAAAAAGAAACTCCCTGTGTATTTCAACGCCGTGAAGGGTTGCCTCGTAGGTGTGTGACTACGTCTGTCATTAAGGTGCGTAAAGAGGCGAGTCCTTCCTCAATTCGGGCCAATTGAGTTTCGACAAAAGTTGGAGGCTTCGTTCCGTGCTGGTGGCTTCGTCGAAACATTCTACGTGACCGATCCGTCCTCGTCCTTGGAGGGACAAAATAAAGAAGAAGGGGTATCGATTAGTAACCCCATAGAATCCAAGCAGTATGTATCTAAAGCGTCTGTTTTGTATGCCAAATTTAAATAACTAAAATTGATAGCTGATGGATTCAAATTGGAGGCCAAATACGTGATGTATGCATCGAAAATAAGTGGCCTATTTGACCGCAAAATATGGTGAAACTGAATAGAAAACCAATAACCTAAATTTACCTTTCTACCCGAATGCATGCACCATAGAAAGAATAATTCAGTCTTAGTTAAAGAGGCAAATGCATCATTGCGTCCGAAAAAATTGAAAGTAAGGAATCTATGTATATATCTAAATGTAGGACTGTGAATTCTTATGTCTTTACAGTGTTTTGGATCATACGAAATCTATCTCATTTCAGTTAACAATGCCAAAGCTTCATTAGTATCAAAGTCGAGTGGTATGTCGAGATATGATTCATAATAGTCATCAATTACTAAATAGTCCTCACTAACGAACCCCAAAGCAACATTAAACTCAGAAATTGACAGATTATAATGCACACCGAGCAAGCGAAAACAGAATGCGTGAGGGGTGTCCACGATGTTAGCAGAGCGGTTGAAGTGAAATGTAGAATAAAATTCAAAAACCAACTCATAATATGCAGGTTCATCAATGGCAGCAAAATCAGTCCATCCAATAACATCAAAATATTGATTAACAGATTCTTCAATGTCTAAACAGTATAATGAGAATGGGTGTACGTGCTTATAGATTGGATGTAACACCCCTTACCCGTATCCGACACTGGAATAGGGTATGAGGCATTACTAGAACACATACACTTGCGAACGTATTTAACCGAGTTATAAAATTTTATCTAAATTAAAACTTTCAAAATTATTAACATGTTTTTATAACTCTTCACAATATATCCTCAAAACATTATAATCATAATAAAATTGGGCCTACGAGACCCGATACATACTCATGCAATTCAATGCTTCGTTTCCATTTCATTCAATTCGCAATTTCTCATGCTCACAATTTAAATCATATCACTAGCAATTTCCATTTAATTCACGTACAATTCAATGTCACTAAGTTTAACACTAATACGTATTTACCATTTAACTCAACGTTTATCGATTATACCATTCATTAACACATTTATGAAATTCTCAATTTTGCAATGAAAATATCACTTTAGCTTAAATAACAACATCATCCTGGTATAAATACACAACCACTTATCCATTTGCTTTCATTCTTTTGGGCCCATTTGTCACTTACCATCCTTGATCAAAATTAAGGAACGGTTACGGAAAATTGAGTACTTCACTTTCACTTTGCCATAGTATAACTATGGTCTTACGTATGATCACTTATCACTTGTCCTTGATCAGATAAGTGTAGCTAGGCTACCACTTATCACTTTTTCACTTGATCAGATAAGTGTAGCTAAGGCTACCACTTATCACTTTTTCACTTGATCAGATAAGTGTAGCTAAAGCTACCACTTATCACTTTGTCACTTGATCAGATAAGTATAACACTTATCACTTTTTCACTTGATCAGATAAGTATAGCACTTATCACTTTTTCACTTGATCAGATAAGTATAGCACTTATCACTTTTCACATTTGATCGGATAAGTGTAGCTAAAGCTACCACTTATCACTTTATCTCTTGATCGAAGTACTCAAATCCGCTGCCCGCTTAATTTGATCATTTATTCGATTTTCGCATTTTATTTTACTCTCATTTCAACACTAAATACATTTCATCATACATTATATATTTCATGAAATTAACACTTAATCATTAAATTTCAGCCATATGAACTTATTATTTCATCATCTTTCCACACTCGTTTTCTATGCACATCACATAAGATATAAACATATCATTCAGCCATAGTCGCAAGCTAGTGTATTTAAACATAACTCTTTTTGGGGCTAACCACATGATAAACCATTTCAATGCATAACTTATAAATTTAACATAGCATAATCTAGCCACTACTTGGCCAAAGCCTAAGCATATACACCAAATATGTCAGGCAAATACACATATAGCATAAGCATTATAAGCATGGATGAGCACAACACTTATTCATGTATCAGGCTTACCAACATGTGTTAATTCATAAACCATTCATGACATTATTTCATGCCAATCATATACCGAATATACCATACACACATACTATGAAACTTTATTTTCACACATGAGCTTAAACCATGACCAATAATGCACAAATATAAGCATCATTTCTATTTCATCATTTATCAATTATAATCAAGCATATGACTAATTATACACAAATAATTCATATATTTCTCAATTTTCCTCCTCCTCTCCATACCACATCCTTAATGTGTATAACACACTTAAACAACATTATTCATACTTTCACTATTTTCTTGTATGTAAAATTCAAGCTGTCCATCTGAGTAAGAGTCACTAAATTATTTTTATCTAGATTTACAGAGCTCCAAATTAAGATCCGTAAATTTTCACTGAAACTAGACTCACATATCTTCTTACCATAAAATTTTCATAATTTTTGGTTGAGCAAAATAATACAGTTTATTCTTTAAATTTTCCCCTGTTTCGTTGTCTGACAGTTCCGACCACTCTTCACTAAAAATTAATTATATCATTGTACAAAATTCGGATGATGTTTATGTTTGTTTCTTATAAAATAGACTCATTAAGGATTCTAACCATATAAATTATAACTCATAATAATTTTTTTACAATTTTTAATGATTTTACAAAATCAAAACAGGGGAACCCGAATTCATTCTGACCTTGTCTCACAAAATCTATTATATCTCATGATTTATAATTCCATTGCTTACACCGTTTCTTTTATAAGATACTAGACTCAATAAGATTTAATTTCATATTTTATTCACCCTCTAATTCAATTCCCACAATTTTTGGTGATTTTTCAAAGTTATACTACTGCTGCTGTCCAAAACTACTTTAGTGCAAAATGCTGATTTCCATTTTGCCCCAAATTTCACAGTTTATACAATTTGGTCCTTTCTCAATTAACCCCTAAATTAATCTAATTTTCTCAATTAATACTTTCCCTAGACATTATAAGTTGTATCCAAACTATTGAAATTCATAATTTCCACATATAACTCTATCTTCAAACTCTTTTACTATTAGGTCCCAAACATTCACTTTCTATTTAATTCTTTCAATAAAATCAGCATATGAACAATTTAAAGCTCTAATTCCATGCTAAATAATCATATACTTCCAGCATGTATTCATAGCAACTTTGAAATTCTTTCATAGAATCAAAAACTAATGAATTCAACAAGTGGGCCTAGTTGTAAAAGTCCCAAAAACACAAAAATTTCAAGAAATAATCAAGAATTGAACTTGCCTGCAGTACAAAATATGATGAACCAGCTTTAATAAACCCTTCTATGGTGTTTTAGCTGATGAGAATGCAGAAAAATGAAGAGAAATCTAGATAATTCCACTTTGGTCCTAATTTTATTAAGCAAATTTTGCAATATTCCAATTTTACCCTTAATTCTCCTGACTTTCTTGCTTATTTCATGCCTTTGCCGTCCAGCCCAAATAGACCTTGGGTCTATTTTCCTTTTAAGTCCTCTTCCTTTTATCATTTAAGCTATTTAATCATTTCCTATAATTTTGCATTTGTTACAATTTAGTCCTTTTTGTTCAATTAATTATCGGAACTTTAAAATTTCTTAACGAAACTTTACTACTAACTTTTTAACACTCCATAAATATTTATAAAAATATTTATGGCTTGGTTTAAAATCTCCGATGTCTCAATACCTCGTTTCCGATTCTAATTATTTTAATATTTATTTCTAGTGCACTATTCACTATTTAAATTTTTTTCCTAACTTCACATTTAACTTATACTCACTAAATTAATAATATTTTCTACTCATTTGTCAAATTTAGTGATCTCGAATCACCGTTCTGACACCTTTGAAAATTCAGGCCATTACATTTTTTCTCGTCAGATTTGTGGTCCCGAAACCACTGTTCCGACTAGAACCAAAATCGGGCTGTTACATTGGAAGAGGGCGATGTTGGATTTGTTCGAATGGTGCTTGGTGCGTCGAGTTTGTGAATGTTAGATTCCCGCAGAATCTGTTCTCCGGGGGCATGAATCATCTTCCTTGTCGAAATTGGTCACACTCACATGGGCGATAGTCAACGTCCTAATGGTCAAAGACTCAACTCCTGTCATTATCCATTTCATCTCTGCTATTTTCGGTATCGTCTGTCGTCAGAGTTGATAAACCGACCAACAGTGGCTGCTAGCAACCACGAGTTCATCTTTGCGTCGAATGTGATTCAACGACATTGCCTAGGGGCCGCAGAGTTCTTCTTAAAGGCCTCGGTTGTATTGGTTGCTGCGCATGTAAGTTCGATCAGGGGAAGGACGGTCTTGGTTGTCAGATGAGTTTGGTGGTTCGACTGGACTGTCTAGAGGATGGTAGTCTGAAATAGGGGGCTCATGGGATGGGTAGACAACGGCAATCAGATTTGGGCTTTAATTTCTCCTAGGATGACACGGTTGTTGCGGCGGAGAAGGAGGAGACTCGTCGGAGTCGATGGTTATAAAGGGTGGAGCAGAGAAGCGATTTTATCGTCGGTTTACCACGGAGAGTGGCTCCTGTGCTGCACGGTCACGTGTGTAGACCATGGTGGGGCGGTGGGGTTCTTTTGAAATAGAGGGGTGGTGGGTGATGGTTTTGAATATGAAAAGGGAATGAATTTAGTAAAAAGAAAATATGGTAATATTTGAAAAAAAGGGTTTTAGTTTATTTTGTTAATATGGCCGGTCAAATGGGGGTAGTGGGCTTGTGGTTTCTTAGGTAAAAAGATGGCTAGGATTTGATAGGTGAAAGCTTGAGATGTAATAGGTGAAAGCTTGGGTTTTTTTATTATTTTTTATTTTGTTTGAAAAGGGTGGATGGTTGGGAAGGGTTTATTGGGCTTAGGGTAATTTTTGTATTTTTTTTTTGGCTTGAATTGGGTAGGTTTGATGGTTTAAGGGTAGTTTGTAGTTAATGGGTTAGCTTGGATAATGTTTGGGTTAAATGGTAGGTAGGTAGATTGGGCATTGGCTGAAATTAGAGGAATTTGTGGGTTGACATGGGGGATTTAATTTTATCTTAGAAGGTTTACCTACAAAATAAAATAAAATAGAAGGAAAAAAATTAAAAATAAAATAAAATGTGTAATTTTTATATCTCGAATTTATAGCTTACCTAATGCTATGCTTAAATATTCAAGAAATAAATTATTAAAAACCAAGATTATGGGATTTAATAAAATAGTCATGATAAATGCACCAGGTAAGTTCCCAGGAAAGAGAGGTGAATCACAATGGACATTCTTAAGTACCAAGTCTTTCCTTAGACAGAACCGATCATCGACATGCATTTTCACTTTCTGTTTTACCTTCCAAAAATTTTATTTTCATAAAGGGAAAAATTTGGGTTGCCTCCCAATAGCGCTTTGTTTAACATCGTTAGCTCGACTACCTGTTATTCAAGTTTTGGGCTCCTCGAGAACAATCTCTTCAACTGTGTACGTTTGAAAATTCTCGTAAAAGGGTTTCAGTCGTTGACCATTCACCTTAAAGCATTTTCGGGTTTCTTTGTTTTGAATTTCCACTGCACCATTCGAGAATAAATTAGTAATAGTAAATGGACCTATCCATTTGGATCGAAGCTTACCAGCGAAAATTTTTAAGGTAGAGTCGTATAGGAGAACTTTTTTCCTAATTGAAAATTGATTCCTACTGATTGACTTATCATGAAACGCCTTCGTCTTTTTTTATAAACTCGAGCATTTTCATATGCATCATTTTTAATTTTCTCGAGTTATTGGATGTCCAACTTTCGAGACCTTCCTGCAGACTCCACCTCCATATTACACTACTTCACTGCCCAAAATGCCTTGTGCTCTAATTCAACCGAGAGATGACACTGTTTACCGAAAATGAGTCGATAAGGTGACATGCCTATTGAATTAAACAATCTATACTATCGATACTAGAAATATTTAATAGTGAGTTAGGATGACTCATAGCTTCGTAGAGTAAGTTAGGATGACACATAGCTTCATAAACATTGAATTTCACGATTTCGCCATCAAACTCCATTGTCAGTGTTCCACTTCGAACGTCAATTTTTGCGCTTGCGGTACTTAGGAACGACCTTCCAAGCAGAATGTCAAACGAATTAGTTGAGTTATCGTCCTTCATATTAATAATGTAGAAATCTGTAGGGAAAACTAATTCGTTAACTTTAACAAGGACGTCTTTAAGCAATTCTTCAGGATAGACGACTGACCTGTCCGCCAACTGGATTATTACTCCTGTCTCTTTTAAAGGACCCACGTTAATCAACTTATAAATAGAATAAGGCATAACATTAATGAAAGCCCCTAAATTACACATGGCTTTCTTAATGCCTACATTATCTATCTCTTAGGAAATAGCAAACATACATTGATCCTTGTATTTGGGCAGAACTTTCTTTTGCAGTACTACGGAGATATTTTCTCCTACATTTACTCTTTCGTTACCTATTAATCTCCTCTTGCTAGTACACAATTCCTTGAAGAATTTTTCATAGTGAGGGATTTGTTTGATAACGTCGAGCAAAAGGATATTTACCTCCACCTTCCTGAATGTTTTGAGGATTTCTTTTTCCTTCTTCTCTTTCTTATCCTTTGTAAGCCTCCTTGGAAAAGGAGGTGGCATCATGACTGGTTTCTGAATTTCTAATTCCAGTCTGGCTTTTGGATTAGAGATCTGTTTTTCCTGTTCCTTGTCTTGCCCATAACTCTTATCCAGAACTGTTTCCAAAACCTTTCTGCTACGAAGAGTTATTACACTTGCATTCTGCCGAGGATTTGACTTCGTCTGGGAAGGTAATTTACCTTGAGACTCCAAACGATTAACTGCCATCGAGAGTTTACTAACTTGATTTGTTAACTCTTGTATTGATGCGTCTTTCCTCTGTTAGTATTTTGCAGCATCGACAACAAGTCTTTCCATAACAGCTTCTAGAGATATGCTCAGCTTGGGTTGTTGTTGTGGCGGTTGAGGAGGTCTCGGTTGGTATGATGGATTTTATCGAGGATTAGCCCCGTAATTCAAGTTGGGATGATACTTCCACCCGAAATTATAGGTGTTGGAGAAAAGATCATAGCGTCTGTGCGGAGGTCCCGAAAAACTTCAGACAGCATCAACATGTGCCGTTGAATTGTCGTTAAGGATTGGGCACAAATCCGTCGGATGTTCAGACGTAATACGAATTCCACATAGTTGGGTCAGATTCTTCTTTTCTATAAGCAAAGATTGAACAATATTAATAAGCCTATCCAATTTATCTTCTAAGGATGAAACGTTTACCCCATTAACCCATCTTGTCGGTTCTGAATTCGGCCGATATTGTTGAGAATTTGCCGCCATGGTGGATATCAGTTCTCTTGCCCTTTGAGGAGTCATATTGACAAGCACCCCTCCACTAGCAGCGTCAATCATCTTCATTTCCATAGGGAGCACACCTTCGTAGAAATACTGAAGAAGTGATTGCTCGGTCAAACTGTGTTCAGGACAACTTGCACACAATTTTTTGTACCGCTTCCAATAGTCATAGAGCGATTCACTCTCCATTTGGCGAATTCCCACTATGTCTCTCCTAAGTTCAGCTACTCGCGATGCTAGGAAAAATCTGTTAAGAAATACACGAGATAAGTCATCCCACGTTATAATAGAACCGGGGGGTATGTAAAATAATCATTCTCTTGTTGTATCAACTAAAGAAAAAAGAAAGGCCCGAAGTTTAATTTCATCTTCGGTTACTCCCTGAGGTTTCATGCTTGAGCAAACCATGTGGAATTCTCTCAAGTGAATGTGTAGATTTTCGTTCTTCAAGCCTCGAAAAGTGGAAAAAGGGTAAATCAAGCCTGATTTCAACTCGAATGGGGTTTCTCTGGTTGGATAGTTGATGCATAACGATGTTTGCTCATTGGGAGTAGTGACTAGTTGACGAATGGTTTAGTTTTCCATCCTTTCTGGTTCATCAAGGTTTTCTTTTGCTTCTTTTATTTCAAAAATTGGTTCGGTCTCAAGTTCAAACACTTCGACTCGTTTCCCAGGTTGAATTGCCTCTGTACGAATTGCTTCGCTCAACTTCTCGACGTCAGATTCTAAGATCCTCTGTCCTAGCTCAACTTTTGTTTTACTTGCACGTTTAAGAGCTTCCGTCTCTTTTCATCGTGCTCGTGCTGATTTCTCGATCTCTGGGTCATATTCGAGATCTCCGAATGAAAATCTGGTCATGAAGATGATTTAAACAATTGTAAGTGTTGCCAGTCCCCGGCAACGGTGCCAAAACTGATGGTTGTCAATTCCACCAATATAATCCTACACCTAATTTGCAAATTTAAGCAGTATAGGGAGTAGGGTCAATCCCTCAGAGACTGGGTTTATAGAAAATTGTTTCTCTCTCCACCATATTTATATCTGGGCAGTTGTCGTGCCCAAAAAGTTCGGGGGGGATAAAATCTGAAACCTGAAATAACAAAGTAAAAAGTAAAAGTTGAAGATAATTAAATAAAAAAATAGTTAAGTAAATTTAAAGAAAAATCAATTAAATTTAGCTTAGCTTCAGGCACGAGTTTTTCTGTCTTTGAACTGATCCTCGAAATTAGATGAACTCATCTTTTACCAAGGATGCCTCGGACACCAACTCTTCCTTGTATAAATTAGTTATGGAATGTCCTATAACTAACATTTATCGATCGAACAACCTACAAAACATTTATGATTTAAAACTCCAATAGCTTTGCGTTCTAGAAGAGCCTAGCTCGAACCAATGCCCTCAACTGCGTGAGACATTTAAATTTGGTTACTACTTCCCTTGACGGAACCAAACAACAATCCCCACTTGGCACTCCAATGTGTTCACAGAAAACCGATTAGACAATCGATCCTTTCGAAATTCCAACTGTACGTCTAACCACATTAATTCAAATTACGTCCTTTTTTATTTAGTGTTAATTTGACTTTGTGAGTTGATGAAGTCATACTCTTAATTCGGAGAAATAATAAATACTAAAAATTAGGAGTTAAATTGCTCGGGTTCGTAACTCACGGGTCTTTAACGAAGTTAACACCGACCTAAAGCTGAAATGGGTTTAGTTAACTAAAGTTTGGGGCATGTTGGAGTTGGGCATATCTGGAGAGGGTTGGATAAATGAAATAAGGTTGAAATGGGTAAAAAGTGGGTGGCGTGGTTTAAGTATGTGGCTGGAATTTTAATTGGGTATGGAATGGTTTTAGTCTACTGGGAATAAAAAAGGGTTTGAAAAAAAGTGTAAGTGAGAGGGTGTAGGTTGGTGACGCAGGGTTTGGCTTCCGGTGCAATATTTCCAAAGCTAGAAATTAATAAAATGAAAGTATTAGGAACCAATGATAGCAACTAATTTTGTGAGGAGGAAGGAAATATTATATTCAAAAAGATGAAAGCTTGATTATGAAATGAACATAATACCACCTATTTATACTAGTGGCTTTGAGCTAACTTTTCTAATTTAAAGCCACTATACATAGAAAGTGCATAAAATCAGGGAAAAATATTCCCATGATCAAAATAAATCCCTACATAATCTCTTACTAAGTCAATCAGAAAATTTCAGCCAATTATATTTTTTTGAAATTCCATTTCGACCCGCTTCTTTGCTTCTTCCTTCAATCCAGTCTAATCGTTTCCTTTTTCTTCTATTTAGCCCCAAATTGCACCCCTGTATAAAATTCAATATAAACTTGGAAAAATTAGTGGTGCATTCTCATAAATTGACCAATTTAATTACACAAAATAGGTATTTTCAGCATTTAATCAAATCCCCCTACTTAGCTCATGCTAGTCCTCGAGCATTTTGTATGTATCTGCAAAAGGAAAAAAATTCTCCTATAATAGGACTTGATCCCCGTGGTTTGCACAATTCAACAATTTAGTCCTTACATAGTATCATTTCAAATAACCTAGCCTAAGAAATAAGAAAGACCTACCCCTCATTTTATTATTTTTCTTTATTTTTATACTTAGGACATTTTCAATTTTTTTATGCGAGACATGATGACAACCCAAGCACCATGTTCTGGTTACTCAATTCGGATGTCTCTAAGCGGGTTATTTCGCCCTACTCGTGATAGCTTGTTAGCAGAGTGAGTGCAAAGAAATCGGATAGCCACACGGACCTTTTTTATGCGAGATGTGATAACAACCCAAGCACCACATTCCGGTTACTCGGTCCGATGTACAACCCTAATTTTCACTCTTAACATTCGTATCAGAGGAGTATTATTATTTATTCTTCTCTTTTTTTTTTCTCTGAACAGGCTATTGAAAAGTTTATATGTAAAGAACTAAATAGTTAGATAGGTCAAACCACAAGTGTACCATCCCAATTTATCAAGGGAATTATTTACCTTTCACGAGAAACATGCAAAAATAGCGACAACGGATAAGCAAAGTAGAACCAATTTATGTTCCCTTCCCCCTACTTATTTTACATTGTCCCAATGTAATTTGAATTAAATTAATGGATAAAAAGTAAAAGTAAGTAGGGAAAAGAAAAAAGAAACTCCCTATGTATTTCAACATCGTGAAGGGTTGCCTCGTAGGTGTGTGAGTACGTCTGTCACTAAGGTGCATAAAGAGTCGAGTCCTTCCTCAATTCGAGCCAATCGAGTTTCGACAGAAGTTGGAGGCTCCGTTCCGTGCTAGTGTCTTCGTTGGAACACTTTATGTGACGGATCCGTCCTCGTACCTAGAAGGACAAAATAAAAAGAAGAAGGGGTACCGGCAAGTAACCCCATAGAATCCAAGCAGTATGTATCTAAAGCGTCTGTTTTGTATGCCAAATTTAAAGAACTAAAATTGATAGCTGATGGATTCAAATTGGAGGCCAAATGCGTGATGTATGCATCCAAAATGAGTGGCCTATTCGACCGCAAAATATGATGAAACTGGATAGCAAACCAATAACCTAAATTTACCTTTCTACCCGAATTCATGCACCATAGAAAGAATAATTCAGTCTTAGTTAAAGAGGCAGATGCATCATTACGTCCGGAAAAATTGAAAGCAAGGAATCTATGTATGTATCTAAGTGCAGGACTGTGAATTCCTATGTCTTTACAATGTTTCGGATCATACGAAATCTGTCTCATTTCAATTAACAATGCCAAAAGCTTCATTAGCACCCAAGTCGGGTGGTATGTCGAGATATGATTCGTAATAGTCATCAGTTGCTAAATAGTCCTCTCTAACGAACCCCAAAGCAACATTAAACTCAGAAATTGACAGATTATAATACACACCGAGCAAGCAAAAATAAACAGCGTGAGGTGTGTCCACGGTGTTAGCAGAGCTGTTGAAGTGAAATAGGTTAGGGGTGTTACATTGTTTCCTCATTTCTATTTACAGGTTGTCTTTGTATTATATGTGGACTAATTGTTTTTAATGTCACACTCAAAACTACTTCTCATGAATTCATTTATGTTTTCTTCCTTGATAACTTGTTATAATCATTTTGTAATATAAGACTGGTTGGAAATGTTAAACAGAATTTACGTATGTCGATAATCCGACTAATTGGTGTCAGTTATAAATATGTTTGAGAGTTGTTGGTAACTGAATATGAAAATGTTCAATTATGTATATTTGTATGCATAATACCATTTGCATTTGCATTTGTGATTGGGACATGGTTTTGAAGTGAAAGAAGTTTGTATTAGCTGTTCCACTGCATATTTATATTTTTAGCGGTATTTTCGCATTACTAAAAGTGGCATACGACCCCTTCATGGTGTGAATTAGTTGGACAGGTCCACCATAACCCAATAGTGGTTATTAGGTTTGATTAGGAAAAATTAAATTAGGGTATTAGGTTTTAAATTGTTTAGGGTTTTAGGGTTTGATTTTTTTTAATTGCTAAGTATTGTTCTGGGAAAAATAATTTTGACAAGATGGGTTCTGAAAAAATAAATTTGACATGATGTATTTTGAAAAAATTATTTTGATGAGATGGATTTTTTTTTGAAAAAACACTCTAAGTAGAATGCACAGCCAGTAATATATTTGTACAAAATATTCAAAAGAACTTCTATTTTATTAAATGAAACAATATAAAAATAATTTGTACAAAATTATTCAAAAGAACTTCTATTTTATTAAATAAAACAATATTAAAATAATTTTTACAAAAATATTGAAAAGAACTTCTATTTTATTAAATAAAACAATATAAAAACAATTTGTATAAAAAAATTCAAAAATAAATCAATGCATGTACCGGTCAGAATTAGTGCCACATGGGGATGGTCGACGGTTATGCTCTGGATTCCTTCTTGGTTCAGCTTTCGACCGAGGTTGTGGTTGTTCGGGATCAGCTTGTGGTTGTGGGTTTTGAGAAGATGACCTACCTTAATAGAACAAAGATCGTGGAGTTGTTTGCATCACCCACGACGAATGAGCGTAACTGGCTTGAATCTCATAAGGCGATGGATTGGAAATGAGTTGAGCTCCTCAACAGTGTCTCGTGCGGTCCCTCTTACGATGATGACTTATATATCATCGGTTGACTCGGAGTCATCAGGAAATGAGATGCACCGAGCCATACATTCTAACCTGGCATAGGAGTGGAAAAAGAATACACATAAGGGTTAGGATACGCACATTGCATAATCTGAATGAGCTGTGGTGTGGGTATCGTTGCTTGCTCCGTTGGGGCTGGTAATTGCGTGGGAGCTATTGATGGGCCCGCTTCTCCATCCCTTGTCCTTGGATTTAAAGGGCCCTATTATTCCCTTTCGACACGGATTTAATGACGTCTCTCATCTTTCAAGAGCAAATATGGCTTACCATGGATCCTAAACTATGGCATGTAATCCGGATTACACACTAACTTTGGAACGATAATCAGTTCACGAGTAGGTATATTATTATGCTGATTTTCCCACATTTTGATGTATTCCGAGTGGAAGAGCGGCCAATATGTATCTGGTCGCTGTAAGTCGATTTTGTGCTCATCATCGAGCACTTCAGGTGCTACAGGAATCGATTGTCAGAATTTGAATTGCCGCAACATTCTGTCCGTTTGGTGCATCTCGACGATAGCGTAGCTGACCAATGGGACCCTAACGTGCCAGATGTTCAGATTTTGTAGGAATCTATCCAGAATTACTGTCTGAATTACCAGATCCTCGTATGGTGTCTATTAAAACTATATGAACTTGATAAAAATATTGGTTATATACATAATACTAAATACTAAATACGGAATCAACTATGTTATGTATATATAGTTCAAAATGAAATAAATACTTACATCTGTTTCTAACCGTTGGTCTAATAGAAGCCGTATATCTTCAAGAGCGGTAGGTATTCCCTCGTAACTCGACGAATGGTTCCACCTATTTAAATAAAATTTTAGCATAAAATTTTATTTTAAATCTATTTAATAATTGTAAAATCTAATATAAATTTTACCTTGTTACGAGTGAGAATGTATACAGGTGGCCCACTCAAGCGAAACCAAGCCCATGATTGCAGCAGTGAGAGGCAACCTCCGATTTCGATTTTATTTGGTTGTGTCGCCCGACACATCTCCTAGTACAATGTCGCCAACACAACAGACCCTCAACTGAGTTCGCTAGTTGCTCTGAAATCGATGAGTTTCAGCTGCCACCTTAGATGTACGAGGTCTCGTGACTTGTCCGGCATCAAATAACATCCGAGGATTTTAAGGATGTATGCCTGAGCATATCATACTCTTTGTACTTTAGTCGAATCATCCCCCAACATCGGGAATGTCTCTCGTAATCAGCCCATATTGATCCGACCTCCGTAAATAATATCCGAAATTACATCCAAAAGATTGTAACATATGGCTCCCCAATTAGCAGATTGAGCAAACCTAATGAGTACGAACCCATCCACCAATAACCTCAATTGTAACTGCACATCCTTCAAAGTGATGGTACACTCCCCACATAGAAGATGAAATGTGTGCGTCTCGGGTTTCCACCTCTCCACAAATGCACTGATGAATTTTGGGTCCAACTTGCACCCTCGACCTATATTGGCCACGTGCCAAAAACCCACTTCCCTCAAATAATTTTCAATCATCGGTGATGGAGGACCAGGTAGATTATGAATAAAACATTGTAGCACTCGATCTACCGGCTATTATAAAAAATTATAAAAAATATTAATTAAATTATAAAAATTAAATAATATTAGAAAAATGAAATTAACCCTTACCATTTGCATTTGGTCGACGGAGATATGTTTATCATCGAGACGAATTAATTGTCGGGCCATTGCAAACACGATCAAATTTCTTAGAAATTATAAAAAAAATCATACTAATTCAGACAAAAATAAAAAATTTAGAGAGCTTTGAGAGCTTTTTTGAGAAATTTGGAAGAATAATAAAATTGATGTGAAAAAATGGGTTGGGGGATTTTATACTATTTTTTTTCCTGACCATTGGGGAATTACACGGCCAAAAGCGCGTCCTCGTCAGCGCGCTTTTGCCTAACACAAGTAAAAAAAGTGCTAACGTAGAAGTATTTTTCTGAGTTTTTCTCTGAAACGTGTTTTTAGATTTTCAATCCATATCCGTTATTATTTTTTAAAACGGCTCATTTCCATAAATAATTTCGGAAATGAGCCTTTATTTGTACTAAACCCCTAATCCTCGTTAAGTTGTAATCCTTCCTTCATTATGAAATGAATATTTGTTAAAGAACATTTCCTTTTCTATTACTTTTCTTCCTTATTAATCACATTCAAATTTTTTTATAAATACTTAATGGTTTATCGCACATTGTAATCAAATATTTTAAAAAATTAACTATGTGACATTAAGTTTATCTCAATTAAAGACAATACTATTACAGTCAAATATTATAATATTATCAAATTAATAACTAAAATAAGATCAAAATAAAATATTGCAAATACTAAAATATATTTTAATTTAGACCAAATTAAATACAACCTCAAAGTTCTTTGAACAACCTCCTTACCATTAAATCAATATCTGGTCGAAAATTCATATATAATTTTAAGTTTTATTTATAAATTGGAGAAAATCTTAAAATTGTACATAAATTTTAATTTAATATATAATTTGATATATGAACTTTAATTTGGTGTAGTTATGAGCATGAAATTTTGATCGTGGTTTAAATATATACATAAAACTTTAATTTTGATTAAATCATACCTATTTGAAGAAATAAATACATCAATTTATTTTTATAGTAGATAATTATAATTACTTATGTATGCAATATATAAACATAAAATGATGATATATCAATAATTGTGTTAATAATTTGTGAGAATTGAATAACATTATACAAAATAAAAGTTTATGTACAAAATTTGGTGGAATTACGTGATGAAACACTTTTGAGAAATCTCGTTTCAATCTTGACAATAAATAATTATTAAGTGCTCTGACGGCACCTTGCATTGTCATACTTATAAAGTTGTTTTAAATAATTTTAAGGACAACTAAATGCAAATAAAAATGTGAAGAATATGACAATTTACATCACAAGGCATTTATATTAGTATATTCACACATCGCTTAATATGATATACACAATACAAGCTAATAAGCATCATGGGACTTTAGAAAATCATTTGGAAACTTTTAATATTAAAATTCAATCCGAGTTTGACTCGGACAAAATAGGGTTACTATATTATATTTTGTTATAGATTGAAATTTTATGTGTTACAAATTACATAATATATAAAATAACACAATGTAAAATATTACGAACTTACAAAAAATAGGTCGGGGTTGGGCTTTGAATGTTTAAGCTCAAGTCTGACCCATATTTTAAATGAACCTAATCTTTTTACCTAACCCATTTTTCGAGGTCTAATATTTTTGCTCAAACCCTATCAAATTTTAAATGGACCTTGAATGAATAACCTGACCAATAAGCAGGTCTACTGGCAACTGATGACATCAACAGTAGAATAGTTGACTCACCGGTCGTTAACATTTACGCTAGCGATGTAAGATAAAAATAAAAAAATGTTAATTAAATAGCTCAACTGATGTAATTTGAGAGTTTAAAAGGTTAGATATATCTTAATTGAATTTTGGCAAGGTTGAAGAGCTATTTTACCGGCAAGCCTTTTTATACGAGCACATTCTTTTAATTGATAGAACTATGTTGAGGATTATATAATTTGGTAGATCCAAGATCCATGGATTCTTTTATTTTAATATTAAAAAGGAGAAGAAAAAGAAGGAATGGTGGCGGGTTTTTTACAAAATTATTATAAAAAAATAAAAAATAACCAAAATATTATAAATTTTTTATTTACCAAAATATTATAAATTTTTTTTATTTACTAAAATATACCAAAAAAACAAAAAAACAGAAAAAAAAAAAACCTGACACAGCCTGATCAGGCCAATCACATTGGCGGCACCAAAGGTGCCAATGTGATTGGCGGCACCAATGGTGCCAAAGGACTAAAATGTTAGTTAAGGGTAGTTTCAAGGACCTGGTATGCAAATTTACCATTTTGAATTTTGAAAGTTAATTGCTGCTGGTGTGCGCACTAAAATTGAAATATGGCTAATTGCCTTCTAGGCTCTCCTTATTTATTATTTTCTTTTTATTCCTCTTCAACTCACTTTTTTATTTAATAACTCTATTTTAATTTATTAAATTTAATATTTTATGTTTAAGTTTATGTTTCCATTATTTTTTCCTTTTGATTTAATATTAGTTAAGGGAATATATTAAATTTATAAAATTAAAATAGTTTAATTTAATAACTCTATTTTAATGTAATAAACTATTCTCATTTAATAACTCTATTTTAATTTTAAAAAATTAAATTAAACTATTTTAATTTTATAAATTTAATATATTCCTTAACTAATATTAAATCAAAAGAAAAAAATAACGGAAACATAAATTATTTTATCTATTTATAAATTTAATATATTCTTAATAGATTTATAACATAAACATGTTAGACTATTTTAATTAAAATAGTCTCTTAAGATATTATGAAGCAACAAATTTTATATTTCAGTAAATTTTATATTTTAAATGAAAATAGAGTTATTAAATGAGAATAGTTTATCAAATTAAAATAGAGTTATTAAATGAGAATAGTTTATTAAATTAAAATAGAGTTATTACTTAATTAGAATTCTAAGTATCTTAATTATCACTTAACTAATATTAGATTTAATTAAAAAATTAATAGAAATACCGGGCAAGCCTTATTGAAAAACCGAAGTAATAATAAAACTGATCACCCATAAATGTAACCCAAATAGAAAAAATAAATTATAACTATATTATATAATATTAATAACTCTATTTAGTAAATTTTTAAATAAACTATTCTCATCAAATTATCAAAATAATACATAAAATGCGAATTAGTTTATACTTTTTAAATAGCATTATTTTAGGTAAAATATATTTACTTTAATAATAAAATAAAGGGCTTTTATGAGTAAAAATCATAGATTAAGAGCTTATTTAACTACAAAAATAAGTTGATGGCTTGTTTATTAAATAAAAAAGTGAGTTGAAGGGGAATAAAAAGAAAATAATAAATAAGGAGGGCTTAGAAGGCAATTAGCCATATTTCAATTTTAGTGCGCACAGCAGGAGCAATTAACTTTCAAAATTCAAAATGGTAAATTTTAATGTCAGGTCCTTGAAACTACCCTTAACTAACATTTTAGTCCTTTGGCACCATTGGTGCCGCCAATCACATTGGCACCTTTGGTGCCGCCAATGTGATTGGCCTGATCAGGTTGTGTCAGATTTTTTTTCTGTTTTTTGTTTTTTTTTGTATATTTTGGTAAATAAAAATTTTTTTATAATATTTTGGTAAATAAAAAAAAGTTATAATATTTTGGTTTTTTATAATAATTTTGTAAAAAACCCGAATGGTGGTAATGACTCCTGTCCATGGGAATACACATAATTTTCTCAGATCCAACTTTAGGTTTCTATAAATTTAAATTTATATTTATATTTATATATCTATATCTATATCTATAATCTATAATCTATTAATAAGAAATTTACATTTAGAAATAAAAATTTCAAGTGAAATAGAAGTTATTATAATTATAATTATATATTTAAAAATAATTCTAATTTAATAAAAGTAATAATTACATTTTTAAAAATTGTGCTAATTTAAAATTTTGTTTTATGTAAAATAAAGTTATTCCTTAAATAAAAAAATCTAAACATCTTAATTATCATTTAATTAATATTAGAATTAGTTGTTATTTTGAAGGACAAATCTCAAAATTAGTTATTATTTTTTAATCTATTTTTAATGATTTAATGAATAAATTCAATGTTTTAATCTTTCTTTTCTTTCAAAAGGTTTCAATTTTTCATACGAGAAATTTTTCTACTGAGTTAATTTTTTAGATAATTACATTTATTTTCTTTAAATTAAGAGGTTTTTAATTTAATGTATTATCTATTTTATTATTTTTGCATGTAATTATTTTATTAGATTGTCTAAATAATAAAATATATTTCATTAAAAATATTTCATATATAAAATTCTATATCATTTCTGTTAACTTTTATAACTATACTTTCGTTAAATCTAAAAAAAAAAAAATTGATAGTAGAAAAATATTTAAAATATAATTAAAATAAATTTAACAAAAGATACAAAGTTAATTTGTCATTAACCAAAAGAAAAAGGAAGCGAAAAGTTGAAGCTTATCGCAACGTCAGTTACATGCACTTGCACGCAACGCACGCACAACTGACACCAAAATCCCTACTGTCAGACCCACAGAAAAATGTGAAATTGGCAAAAAGCATTCAAACCATTTGCCACTAAAAACAAACCAAATTTGCACCTTTTATTTTATTCAAAACAGGGTCCCTCGATTCTTATAACCCACCATCTTCCCCAAAACCAGAAACCGTAAATCAAAAATACGAGAAAGAAAAAGGATCAATTTTTGTTTTCTCAGTTTCTTTGCGATTTCCCGACATGGGGTTTTTAAGATCTGTGAAGATAAGGGAAGTTTGGTCGGATAATTTAGAATCAGAGTTCGAGCTGATCAGTCGGGTAATTGATGACTTCCCTTTCGTTTCCATGGACACTGAATTTCCCGGTCTTGTTTTCAGACCAAAAGTGGACCTCACTAGGCCTTACCATGAGCAACTCCTCCGACCCTCCGATCATTACAAGATCCTCAAATCCAACGTTGATGCTCTCAACTTGATCCAAGTGGGCCTCACTCTCTCCGATTCTTCAGGTAACCTGCCGGTTCTCGGAACCGACGACACTCAGTTCATCTGGCAATTCAATTTCTGCGACTTCGATGTGGAGCGTGACGCTCACGCCCCTGATTCCATTGAGCTTTTGAGGAGGCAAGGGGTTGATTTTGAGAAGAACAAGGAAAACGGGATCGACTCGGCTCGATTCGCTGAGTTGACCATGTCCTCTGGACTCGTATGCAACGACTCAGTGAGTTGGGTGACGTTCCACAGCGCGTATGATTTCGGGTACCTGGTTAAGATCCTAACGCGACGAGACTTGCCCGAGGGCTTGGATGAGTTTTCGAGAATTCTGAGGGTGTTTTTCGGGAACAAAGTTTACGATGTGAAGCACATAACGAGATTCTGCAAGAGCTTGTATGGTGGGTTGGACCGGCTGGCTCAAACGTTAGATGTGAACCGTGCGGTTGGGAAATCTCACCAAGCCGGGTCCGATTCTTTGCTGACTTGGCACACGTTTCAGAAAATGAGGGACGTGTATTTTGTGAACGAGGGACCGGAAAAGCATGCTGGTGTATTGTATGGATTGGAAGTATTATAAAATTGAAATTAGTTCTAATTAAATTATAGTGTTATCTAAATATAAAAATTGCAATTTGATTAATCAAGTTCTAACTTTTGCAAACATACTCTCCAAATTGTTTATTCATTAACCCAGATGTGTTGTTGATTTCCTCTTTATACCAGGTACTTGCATTGAGCATTTAAATTTGGGAAACACCCTCGAGAAATTACAATTTTTTTTAAAAATTTTGCCAGTGACTTTGAATCAATAGGGGAAAAGGAAGGTGATATTTTTCAATGTAGTCTTGGAAGGACTCAATAGGGCCTTTGCCCAATGAGTCTTGCTTCAGTCACTATGAGAATTTGTCCGATCATTCACTCCAATCATGGGTCGATGGTTGTTTTTACAAATAAAAGAACACCATTCCAACGCATACCTTATCGCTTCTAATGTGGTGGGATCCCCTTCCCGTAATCTGGTTTGCAAAACCAAGATCAAAAGTTCTTTTCTTCGCAAGTGGAAGGACATCTTCGGTAGCCTACAAAAAAGAAAGTTGGACTTAGAATGTGCTTTAATGAATGCACAACCTGACATCTCTACCCCAAGCACCTTAGACCAGGAAAAGGAAATCAGAGCCGACCTTAAACTACTTGAAGAACAAGAGCAGCTACATTGGCTTCAAAAACCCAAGCTTCTGTGACACAAATCGGGAGATCAAAACACAAATTCTTTCACCTCTCTACAAAACATAGAAGAGCTAAAAATAGAACCAAAGGCATCAAGGACTCCAACAATGTCTAGGTTGATGATCCGGTCCTACATCGGTCCAACATGTCTTTGTTAACTTTTTGAGAACTTTTATTGTAGATGTTAGGATCGTCCCGATTAAGCAACGAACAAGTAAAAATAGTAGAAGAAATTGAGAAGATAAACACACAAATTTAACGTGTAAAAACCCCTCCAAAGAGGATAAAAACCGCGGGCAAAGATAATTTTACTATAATGGCAAAAGAACGAAGAGTACAAAAGATGGAGATAACAACTAAACCCCGAAAACCCGAAAACAAAGAACCCTCAAAACGTAAACACAAAATTCTTTGAATGTGTTATGAGTTCTAATCTAATGGGTGTATTTTTAGATTGTAAAAGAGCCTATTTATAGGCTAAATTAGTAAGTCAAATAAACTATACTAATAAATGTTAAATATATTATACTAATAAATACTAAATCTTCTAGAAAGAAAATATATTTTTGTTTAACTTGACTTGCAAGTAATCTCTTAGAATTTGGGTCACACAACTCTAACAATCTCCACCTTGACACAAATTCCTTCAACGCCATCTTTGCCAAAACCCGTCATGGGCCTATCTTGAACTATGCAGGGAATTAACTGAGTCAAATCTATGCTTAAAAGCTGGAAGACTTCTAGCCTTCGACTTGTGCACTGCCAAATCAAAACTAACCCGGGTTTGATTTTCACGAATACAGTGCCCTAACTTTTCAAAACCTGCATCCAAAAGAGAACCTCTCTTCAACGAAATGGTCATACCTTTTTCCCTCCTATGACCAAGTTGCCTTTGCTCCAAACGAGTTGACTTTGACTCCGTAACGGACGAGGGACGTCCGATTTCACCGGTCACTGTAGAACCTGCCAGAATATAAAGACAGCCAGTTCTTTTACCTTTTAACAAAACGAGAGCTCCACAAGATACTTTAATGTCGCTCGACTCGATGTTGATTCTACATCCTTTCAAGTCTAAAATACTCAAGGAGATGAGATTCTTTCAGAATCGGTACATACCGACATCCGAGAGTGTCCTAATCGTCCCATCGTATCCTAATTTTAACAAAGACCAATACCGATTATCTTACTAGATGAATCGCTTCCCATGTGCACAACTCCACCTTCAATCGAATCGTATGTGGAGAACCATTCTCTATTGAGACACATGTGGAAAGAACATCCTGAATCTAGGATCCACTCAGACGTAAGCTTGGAGTTATCGCTCGTTGACACTAACAAGAAATCATCACCACCTTCATCGACCAAATTAGCACCAACTACATCTTCCTCGTTACTCTCAGCAGTTTTTTTATTTCATAGTTTATAACAATCTGCTTTGACATGACCTAACTTTTTACAATAGCGACACCTTTTGTCTCGTTTCTTTGATGCTACCAAAACGGAAGCTTGCCTATCTGCTTTGCTATTCAAACCAAACTCATTGTCGAGTTTGTCTCTATTCAACAAATAACCCTTCACATCTTCGAACGAGAGTTTGTCTCTGCCATAAATCAGGGTCTCCCTGAAAGACTTGTATGAAGAGGGTAAATAGCACAATAATAGCATAGCTTGATATTCATCGTCAATATGAACCTCAACGTTCTTTAAATCATTTAAAAGAGTAATGAATTGACTGATGTGATCTTTAAGAAGCTCACCTTCGTTCATGCGAAACGTAAATAGACATTGTTTCAACACTAAACGGTTAGCCAGAGACTTAGTCGCATAAAGAGTTTCTAACCTTTTCCACAAGGCGAATGAGGTCTTCTCCATCAATACCTCTTGCAATACTGTATTCGCGAAGCACAACTGGATTGCGGACAAGGCCTTTTCATCAAGCTCTTCCCATTCTGTTTGATTTAGATTCTCAGGCTTTTTCCCTATAACAACCTTTTTCAAGCCGTTTTGAACTAAAATTGCCATCATCCGAACTTGCCACAAATTGAAATTTGTCTCACCATCGAACTTCTCAATTTCAAACCTTGTTGCTGCCATCTCTGAACGGGCTGATCTATGAAAATTGAACTAGCTCTGATATCACTTGTTAGGATCGTCCCGATTAAGCAACGAACAAGTAAAAATAGTAGAAGATGAACACACAAATTTAACGTGGAAAAACCCCTCTAAAGAGGATAAAAACTACGGGCAAAGATAATTTTACTATAATGGCAAAAGAACGAAGAGTACAAAAGATGGAGATAACAACTAAACCCCGAAAACCCGAAAACAAATAACCCTCAAAACGTAAACACAAAATTCTCTGAATGTGTTAAGAGTTCTAATTTAATGGATGTATTTTTAAGATTGTAAAAGAGCCTATTTATAGGCTAAATTAGTAAGTGAAATAAACTATACTAATAAATGTTAAATATATTATACTAATAAATACTAAATCTTCTAGAAAGAAAATATATTTGTGTTTAACTTGACTTGCAAGCAATCTCTTAGAATTTGGGTCACACAACTCTAACAGTAGCCCAGTTACTATTAGAAGGGAAACTATTGTGGTTTCTTTGAGGGAACTCAACATCCCTTGTCTCACCTAGGATGACATTTCTTTTCTTTCTCAGCCATTCACGGGGAGGGAAGTGAAAGAAGCCATTTTCCAAATTGGTGCTCTTAAAGCCTTGGGTATTATTGATGGCAAGTCGAGCCTCTTCTACTAGCAGTTTTGGGACATAGTAGCCTCGACATTACTTTTACTTTTTCTTTTCTATGATCTAATGTGTTGTTAAGAGAGCTCAATAAAACCATCATTACCATTGTCCCTAAATGTAATTCTCAAGTTTATTTAATTGATTTAATTGTCTTATTCAACAAATCTGTAATGAATTAATCAATTTAATTCCTACTTCGAATTTTAATTCTTTAATTATAATTAATTAAATAATAATTCAAGAACTTAAATTAATTTTTAAATCATATTCTGTACTTAGTAAGAAAATACATTCACCGCAGATAGTGATATATGTTATCTATTTATCTTCATCATTTTATTTGTTTCATACTATTGGTTCTACATGCCATTCGCTTTCGATTATCTCAAGCTAGTAAAGGGACCAATTGGACATATATAATTAGGGATCAAATAATTTGTGATTTAGTTCCAGCTCTTTGTTTATTAATTATAACAATATTTAGTCATTGAGTCATTCCACTAAAGTATAATAATTGAGTTCTCCTTATTATATATCATTATGAAAGCTACTCAAAAGTGCTAATCCAATGACATTGCAATAAATGTGTTAAACTCATAAGATATCCTTAATCTCTTTGGGATAAATTCATTCTCCCAATATGATTCTATTTTATCTCATTCTAACCATTACATATTCCTTCATTAAAATTCAATTACTATCAAATAATAATTAAATAATTTATCACAAAAAGAATTACTCATGACTTTGTTTACTTTTCATCTATCATGTAATGTCGTCAAGAGGGTATCAATTACCCTTTATTGGGTTATTAATTCCACTATTGTGAAATGATGCTACATATTGCAGATGTCGTATACTCAACATACCAATTTTTGGTTCCTTGTCTATTTAAACTTAGACTTTCATTTACAACAAAATATATGTGTTACACTATGAACGTCACAAGTGAATAAGTCCATAAACATATCTAGGATTTATTCTACTTGAGTCCTATCCAATGTATTATCGGTTAAGTTAGTCATATTTATGTCTCTATCTTCTGGAAGTTATCCACTCCAATACTCAAGACAAAATCTCTCTCTAATTTGACTTGATAAGTTGTATATTACTCTTTGAATCAATTCGCTCAATTCTGATTAGACTAAGGACGTGTTTAGATTATTTTCCTCATATAAAATGCCTATTAAATTTCGCTAAAATGTTACTTTTTATAACAATTTTGCTATTTTAAATCATAACAAATAAAATGTTTTGGTAAAAATTGAAAACATATTTTTCTTCTTTTCCGCATCACATTGATCAAAAGAGAAACCTAATTACTTATTTCAATTTATTTATTTAAAAATAAGATATGAAATTGATTTGCTAGAAAAATGAATAAATTATTATAAATTTCAAGTAAAAAAGGAGCAGCAAGATAAGTTAATAAAATATGTTTTTATGGTTTTGCTATTATTCAGTATATTGTAATCAAATAAATCAAAGAATATAATATGTTAAATAATCATAATTTTTATAATAATTTTAAACCCCATGTTGATAGCATTCATACAAGCTCGTCCCGCATGTACCAAGTAAAGTAGTATATTAATTTCACATGTTTCTTAATCATGTTTTATAACTCAAAAGGTGGTTTCACTAATAGGATAGTAACTAACATCTTTCTTCATTTATTCAAATCTTAATCGGTTTTTATTGCAATGTAGTTAAGAGATCAGCTGATGAACTTTATTATGTTTGAGATTTCATTTTGTTTTATTTTTGAGAGTCATCACTTTTTTTCAAGTAGGGTTAAGTTAACTTAATTTTTTTTTTTTACAAATAGAATATAAAGAAGGGATCACACTACTAAAGTTTGAACTCTAATTCTTGGATGTGAATAGGGGCCTCCACTGCTACGTTTTGAAGTTGGAGTTCTAATAATACTTGTTTGACATAATAATAAAAAATACCCTAAAGCTTGGTTCGGTATAGACCTGTCCATGGACCGGATTACCCGAAAAGTGAGAGGGTTTAGACAAAAATATAGGCCTAAAAAATGGATTTGAGCAAAAAAATATATGGGTCAGGCCTCAAATAAGACCTTTTTTGCCTGAGCCAAGATCTGCACGTATTTGCAAAAAGAATATATATATATATATATGTTTTTTTTTGTTTTCTCACTATTTTGCTTTTATTTTACTATTATATTGATACTATTTTGTTGTTATTTTTTAGATATTGTATAACCCTTATTTTATTGTTAATTTTGCTACTATTTTAGAGACATTTACTTGTTAAGTTGCACCTATGTTAGAGTTATTTAAGTATAATTTTTTTTATAAAAAATCATTTTCAATTTGTTGAAAAATATTTATTTTAATTTTTTTAGTGTTTTTAATTTCATGTCGATTTTATGTTGTAAAATTTTTAATATCCAAGTTGTTTGTTCTGGTGGAATGCTTGTCGTTTTATGTTGATGGAGAGGTTCTTTGTTGTAAATGGGTGGTAAAATGTTCCATGTTTGGTTAGCCTTTCCTTGAGGATTTGGAGGTGTTTCTAGATGACTTTTTCAAGTTTTATGAGGGTAACAAAATCTAGTCATGCTTGATGGGGAATCACTTTAGGGATTTTTTGGACTATAATCTCGATTTTCTTTATACAATTGGACAATTACATTACAATAAAGAAATGGAAATGGTTTACAAACATAGAGATCGAACTCTAGACCTCATGCCAATAAACTTAAAACCCATACAAATTTATTACTAAACCAGTGACGTGATTAGCATAATTATTTTTAGCCCAACCCTATACCAATATCCCAATTCATTATTCACTTACCATTAAGAAAATAAGGTCTACCCTCTCTAGCACGTCTTTGGTCTGATGTTTCTAGCATGTTCTTTTGTTTCTAGGGTTTTGTGTTTTCTTGGTTGGGCGGCATTGGTGTAGTGTTTTGCTTAGTCTTTTTAATTGATTGTGGGCTTTGGTTGGTGAGAATAGAAAAGGATTTGGATGATTTGTCTTTAGATGATGAAGAGGATGAGATTCTGTACGTGCAAGGACAAGTGGGTTCTGTGGATGTGGATACTGAGTTTTGTTTGGTGGGGTGTTTTGTGACAGCCAGTGTCATTTACTTTCTGACAATGAGAAGTACTATGGCAAATCTGTGGCATTTGGTTACAGGGGTTCAGATATCAGATCTGGGAGAAAAAAGGTTTTTGTTTAAGTTTTATCATAGAATGGACATGGAACGTGTTGTTAATGGGAATCCTTGGATTTTTAATGATCATCTCTTGATTATTCACTGTCAAGAGAATAAGGAAGATCTGTTGAAGGTTCCTTTGATTTTTGCATATTTTTAGATTCAAATTCTTAAGGTTCCATCAATATTTCGTAATGAAGCTTTGGCAAGGCAACTTGGTGATTTTCTTTGAAAATTTGAGGAGTATGACAATGCTAGTTTGGGAAGAGGATTTTGAAATTACTTATGGGTTAGGGTTTGTTTGGATGTTCGTAGTCTATTGAAAAGGAAAAAGAGGGTTATGTTTCCCCCCAAGAAATTTTGGTTATGTTACTTTTAAATATGAAAGATTAAAGTTATTTTGTTTCTTTTGCAATCGTCTAGGGCATGGGGATTCTTTCTACTAAGTAAAAATGTCTTTAGGGGTTGAGGTTGTTGAGATTTGGTGGGATTTGTCGTTACGAGCCCAATTTAAAAGGGCTATGGAAATGAAAAGCGTATAGCTTAGAGATGAATGAATGGGGGAGAAAAAGGGAGATTCTATTGAGAGGTCTAATTCTGGAATGTGGAATTGAGGTGAGGGGGTGAAGGAATGTCTACTACTAGTATCAATCTTATATTGTGTGTGAATTTGGAATACGATCTTTATTCTACAGTGGCTACCATAGGGGAATTTACAAAGTCTCGGGGTCAAACGGCTATGGATCATGACTTAGAGGAATCAGCTAGTGAAGGGGTGAGGGAAAAAGAGGGCTAGAAGAGAAGGTGATGTTTGCACGAATGAGACGAATATGGGGTCTTTGGTGGTCAGATTAAGGAGGGCGATAGGACAAGACTACCTTGTATCGGCGGCTGCCAATGGGTAAGCCAACTGATTGCAATGAAAATATTAAGTTAGAACGTCTGTGGTTTGAGGAATCCACAGACCGTTAGAAGACTTCGGTATGTGTTGAAGATGTATAATCCCCAAGTTGTCTTCTTTATGGAGACTAAACTGAGTACAACAAAGATGGAGAGGGTTAGGACATGTGGTTTCTTGTATGGTATTGAAGTGTCGACGATGGGTTTGAAATGAGGGTTTTGTCTAGCATGGAGAGAGGATGTTTCAATCAGTCTTAACAGTTATTCTAGTAATCATATTGATTTTGAGGTAATGGAAGATAATAAGAGTTTGAGGTAGAGGTTAACCGGGTTTTATGGGTCCCCATATATAAGGAATATAGATGAGTCATGAAATCTGTTACATAATTTAGGGCACAATCAGGAGCTTCCCTGGTTGGTGTGTAGGGATTTTAACGAGATTTTGTATGGGTTTGAAAAAGTAGGAGAGGTGCCGAGGGAGGAGGGGAGAATGGAAGCTTTTAAAGGATTGTCAGTTGATGGATATTGGTTATTCCGAGGTGTGGTTTACATGGGAAAGAGGAAATTTGCCAGAGACAAAATCAGAGAGCGACTGGATAGGGGTGTAGCCAATGCTAAATGGTTTAAGATGTTTCCTAATGCGATGATTCAACATCTTCCACATTTTTTCTCTGGTCATTGTCCGCTCCTTATTCGCACAGAACAGGAATAGAATAAATTGGTTAGGCGAAAGTTTCGATTTAAGGCTTGGTGGGTTTTGGAAGACTTGTTTGAAAAAGAAATGAAATGTTTATGGGAGTCAACTTCTGGTGAGTTGTTAAATAGGCTTAAACAACTAAAATTTGGGTTGATCAAATGGGCTAGCTTGATAAATTCTAAAAAGAAAGGTCTCAAAAAAGAATTGATAGAAAAACTTGAGGATTTGGTACAAGAGGAGTTAGATGATGAGAATTTTGCTTAAATTATTAATATGAAGATCCAATTAAATATGGAAATTGATAAAGACGAAATGTATTGGGAACAAAAAGTAAGGGCAAAATGGTTAAAAATAGGGGACAAAAACACAGCTTTCTTTCACAATTATGCTTCTTGTCGTAGGCAAAAGAATTTAATTTAATGTTTAGAGATGGGAAGTGAAAGGGAAACTAAAGACGAGAAATAAATTGAGGAAATTGCTCGAAGTTTTTTTCAAAATCTTTTTTCTTTGGGTGGGGTCAGAAATTTTACTCATATTCTTTCAAGGGTTGAACCGTTAATCTCAAATGAAGTGAATCAAAGGTTTTTTTCTTGTTATTAGGAGGATAAGGTTATCACGGATTTAAAGGAGATGGAGCCAACCAAGGCTCTAGGGGAAGATGGGTTTCTGGCTTTGTTTTTTCAAATATGCTGACATATTATGAGGAAAGACGTTTCACACTATTACTTAAGAATCCTTAATGAATGTATGAATCTTGAACCAGTGAATGTTACTAATATTGTGTTGATCCCTAAATTTCCTAATCCAATAAATCTTAGAAACTTTGGGCCCATTAGTAATGTTCATTACAAGTTGATAACAAAGATGATTGTAAATCAGCTCAAAGATGTGTTGGAGTTGTGTATCGATAGGGCTCAAAGTGCTATGTTCCAAGGAGGCTAATTTCAGATAATGTCCTTTTAGCTTATGAGATTTTGCATACTTTTTGTCAAAAGCAAGTGGGTAAAAAATGGTTTATGGCTTTGAAATTAGATATGAGTAAAGCTTATGATAGGGTTGAATGACAATTTATGAATGAGATGATGATTCATATGGGTTTTGATAGAAGATGGATTGATACTATTATGAGATGTATTTCTTCGATTTCCTACTTGGTCATTTTGTATAGAAAAACTGGTAAGAGATTTAGACCTAGTCGAGGGCTTCGATAGGGAGATCCATTAAGCCCATTTCTTTTTTTAATTTGTAGTGAGGGTTTATTAGTGTTTATGAAGTTAGCCATAAAGGATGGGCTGATAAGAGGCGCAAAAGCAAGTAGGAGTGGGCCTCAAATTTTTTATTTTTTATTTACATATGACAACATTTTATTCGGAGAAACTACTATTAATGGGGCGCATACAATAAAGGAGGTGCTGAGGGAGTACGAAAGATATTTGGGGCAATGTGTAAATTTTGATAAATCCACTATTTTTTACAGTTTAAATATGAATGAGGGGGATCAGCGAATTGTATTAAGTATTCTGGGGATGCAATCGTCTAATAACCCTGAAAGATATTTAGGGTTACCAAACATAGTGGGTAGATACAAAAAGGCTTCTTTTCAATTCCTTAAAGATCGATTTAAGATGAGAATTGAAAACTAGAGTACTCGATTTCTATCCCAAAGTGGTAAAGAAGTGTTCATTAAATCAGTTTTGCAAGCTATTTCCACTTATGTGATGTGGTGTTTTTTTACTTCCTAAGTCTTTTTGTGGAAAGCTGGAGAATATCATGGCTAAATACTGGTGGCAAAAAGGTTTAGGGAAAAAGGTTATTCATTGGTGTGGTTGGGAGAATTTGTGTGATTTAAAGGATTTTAGGGGGATAGGATTTCGTAGTCTTACTAGATTTAATATTGCATTATTGGCAAAACAGGGGGCGTCTTATTAATTATCCCGATTCGCTATTAGCTAATGTATTAAAGGCTAAATATTTCCCAAATTTAGAATTTTTGTATGCAAGGTTAGGTAATTTACCTTCGCTTACTTGGAAGAGCATGTGGGCTGCTAGAGCGCTCTTGCAAAGTGGGTTGTGTTGGAGAGTTGGCTCAGGGAAAAAATTTCCATTCGAAGTGATGCGTGGCTTCCTGGCTCTACCTCTTACAGAATTAACGAATCAGTTGGCAATGAGGAGTTAGTGTAGGTTTCAGATTTAATTGACAATGTTGATAGGAAATGGAAAGCAGATCTAATCAATAGTACATTTTCAGAGGAAGTTGCAACAAGGATCCCCCAAATTTCTTTAACACAAAAAGCTCACGATGACTTACTAGTATTGAGCGGTGAGTTGTCGATGGAATTCTCTGTTTGAAGCGCCTATAAACTATTTACATAGAAATGATTTTTTCTCAAATATAAATTTGACACGAGATGACAGCAATGATTTCTATAAGAAATTATGGAAATTATAGATCCCATCTAAAATTAAAATTATGTTGTGAAAAACTTCTTGGTATTTTCTTCCTACTTTGGCTAATTTATTTTCTAGAAGATTGGTGGAGAATGATTTTTGTCCTAGATGCGAAAGCACAGTGGAAGATCTTGTCCATATTTTTCGAGACTGTCCTACATCAGTAGAGGTATGGGGTCATTTAAATCTCAATTGGATATTATCAAACTTAGTTATAGACTATTAGGGGTGAACTACGTGGGTTTTTAGATGAAGCACAAATAAATAGTGTAGGATGTTCTGTTGTTCCGTTTAGGCTATATGAACAAATAGAAACCAATTAGTGTATGAAAGAAAATAGTTTAATGGGAGGGAATTAGGTGAATGGGTAGTCCGTTATATCTGAAAACTAGAAAAAATTGAAGAAAGAAAGAGTATCATATTGAGAGGAAATGAGGAATGGATCCCTCCAACTAATTCATTGATTAAAATCAACTTTGATGCCTCCTTCAATCTAACACAGGCCAAATCGAGTTCGGGGGCTGTTGCCAGAAACGCATTGGGTGAGATTATTGCCTCTAAATCAGTTCTCCATACAGGGGTTGTGTCCCCGTTCGCGGCGGAGGGTCATGCATGCGTTCAAGCATTGTTATTGGGGATGCAATTAAGGCTCCGAGCAGTTGAAGTGGAGGGAGATGCAAGGACAATAATTAAAAAAAATGCTAGTCAGATCTTCAAGACAAATAAAAAATAGGAGCCATCATGCGAAATATTCAACAAATAAAAAAAGGGGATTTCAAAGGATCTGGTTTAAGCATGTGCCTAGATCTGCGAACACTTTTACCCATGTTCTAGCCACTGAAAGTTTGAAGAGGGATAGGGAAGATTACTTGGAATGAGGAGTTCCAGACTTCATTGTTGAGGCCTTGGGATGAAGAAGACCAAGAGAACCCGACTGAAAGGGATGTGGTGGAAGGCTCTGAAAGGGACAATAGCAACTGATAGGGTTTGTTTTTTGGAAAGTTGCTAGCTTTTGGAAACTAGACCGACTGAGGTGTTAAGATTGAGACTTTCTCGGGAATGGGTGCCCGTTGGTGTATCTAACTGGATACTGCTTTGTTTTTTTTTTGGGGGTTTTGTTTTGAAATGATAGGCCAAGCTTTATTTTCATTTAGGCCAGGATTTAGATCTGTTTTTGTTTTGAACTGGTTTTGTTTGTCTTTATTTTTATTTTATCAATTCTAGTCGAGATTTTTATCAAAAAATAAAAATAAAAATAATTTTCTTAATATTTATATATCTTAATAATTAAATTTAATTAATAAATAATAATCTAAATTGGTCAAACTCGAGAATAAATTTATATTTAACCTTTGAACAAGTATACATATGATGAAACTCGTTAAAGGGTTATTAACTTACATCTAATAAATTTTAATTATCTTCAAGTTTATATTCAAGTTAGATATCTATAATTATTAGGTCGAATGTTTAAATTGGGTCCAATTTTTAAGGTTTGTCACATAAGGATTTAACCTTTTAAATGATTATATAAGAGTCTAATTTTATAAAAATATTTAAATGAAGGTTAAACCTTTCAAAATAGTCAAATAAGGGTAAAAACAATTCGAAATTGCTTAATAAGAGTCAAACTTTTTTGAAAATGCTCAAATGAGAGCTTCTAAAATGTCGCATATTAGGTTTCGAATTATGTTTTTATTACTTTACTTCCTTTTAAAAAAATATCGGATTCAGCTGTTATGTGTTTTATTCTAAACACGTTAGCACTCACTTAATTTTTACTACAAACCGGTCTAAAGTGCATGAACAACCCTTATTTGAGCATTTTTGTAATGTTTGACTCTTATATATCAGACTTTTACTTACATCAAAGTGTGTGAGTCACACATACATAGTCTGTCATCCACTCAGGATTTAGGTATGTCACACTATGAACGTTACAAGTGAATAAATCCATAAACAGATTCAAGATCTATTCTTCTTGGGTTTAATCTGATGTACTATCAGTCCAATCAATGACATTTATGTCTTTATCTTCTGGGAGTCATCCACTCCGATGCCCAAAACAAAGCATCTCCACAATTAGACTTGATAGAAGGCATATTAGTCTTTCAATCGATTTGCTCATTTCTGGTTACACTAAGGACAAATTTAGGTTCGTCTATTAATATAAGTTGTCTTTCGATATTACGATTTGACCATGTAATGCCGCTTAATATTAGTTTAAGTATTAGACAACAAATTAGCAACATTTGCTTTTATTTTATTTTGCATGCAAAAATCATATTAGGACAATCTTATAGAGTATATTAATGTAATCAATGATATTTTTATTAACCAATCTATTCGAAAAAATTAAAAGTATACAAATGAATATACTACACTCAAGGCACCAGATACAACATGTCACAACACCGAGCGCAAAGTCGCGACACCAAGCCTCCAAAGTCATAATATCCCTAAAGATGTTGAAGTGAAAAAATTATGGCCATCACCAGTAATGTCACGACACCGACTAGTGGATGTCGTGACATTGAAAACCCCCACAACCACTAGAGCAACATTAGCAAAAATATTATTGTAGGAGTATTCTTTTGTCCAACATCAGCTCAAGCCAAAACACAACTTTTATGGGCATGTTTTTTTAAAAATTAGAATTGTATCTTAGCTGATAAAAGCACTTTTGGCTGAAAACTTTAAAGGAGCCAACTTTCTTTCATTTTTTAAGCTTAGTAGTTAGTTTTCTTCTTCATCTTTTAGGGTTTAGTTCATTAAATTTTCTGAGTTTAGTTGGTTTAGTTGGTAGTTTAGTTAGTTTTTACAGTAACTTGGTTAGTATTTGCACTTTGATACGCAAACTTTCCTTTGTATTTTCATTTCCATCCAAATCCCTTAATATATTTTAGATTAATTTGCTTTCCAAAGTATAAAATTATGAAATTTACTTGTATTTCCACCTCTATTGTCGTTGTCAACATCTTCTCTAGGCAACCATCAAAGAAATTCCTAAGCTTTCTTTCACCCTACTCTTATGTTTATTTTAATGAATGATTAGAGTATATGTTGGGTTGTTGTTTGCATGAAAATGATGTTTAGTAACTAAATCTATGGTTGTTGGTTGATGGAAATGTTGTTTGGTTAGTTTTTGGTACAATGACTAAATTATAAACAAATTGACTAAATTGAATAGACTTTAAAACTTAGAATTAACGTCTCTAAGTGAACATTTAGATAGGTGAGGCTAAGAGTAGATCCTATCGAGCATCAATTTGGTTATCCCCAGTTAGTTTGGTGAGTTTGAGAGATTAATCAGACTAAATCGTCTAATTTGGTAAAATGGTAACTGAGAGGCAAAATTGAGTCAAATAGCAGTTTAAGCTTTTTAAATCCCTAATCCAAAGATATCAACAATATGGAAGTCAACCAACAACTTGCATTTCTTGAATTGTTAATTATGTAATTTTGACTATTTTACAATTTAGTACTTCTTAGTGTTAGATGGTTAATTAGTGCAATTACCCATTGATTATGATTTGTCGTAATATGATACTTAACGAGTAGTTAGCTAGACTTTCTGTTTGTATGCTTGTAGCACATTGATCACTTTGCCCCCAAACTCTATTGGGTTTGATCTTTGGAATACTCGAGTTGTTTCATTGTAACACTACAAATATTACAACTTGAATTGTCACGCTTGTAATATATCATTGGATTATTATTTGTATTTGTGTTGATTCATATCCCCGGTGTACTTGCGTCAAGGCATGGTCAGGTATTCAATGATAAGTTCTTCATCAATTGCAACTGAAGAAGCAACTTGCAGAGTAATATTCCTTTTTGTATTCAGATTTACAAGGACCCAATCATCTCATAAACCCTCATCATGTTAATGTCTTTAGCCTTCTCTATGCTTGTTACCTTGATGGAGAAACGTTGTGGGAGAGATCTCTTAACTTTGTGCTCCAACTCGGCATCCGAGTACTCTTCACCAAAAGCAAAAGTTTGGTTAGAGATGTCACATAACTTAACAAACAAATGAAACAAAGTTTATTATTCTAATATTCTTATATTCTCGAACTTGGTTGTTAACATCTAGAGCTTGCATTATTTCACAATAGTAGTCCCTCCATATGTTGTTTCAAGAATAGTCCAAGCTTTACGAGCTATAGTGCACTTTGAGATTCTTTTTATTGCTTGGGGATCCACACCGTTGAATATGGAATTTAGGGCCCTATTGTAGTCTACATTGACTCAATTTTGGAAGCATTAACAACAACAATTGATGGTTCTCGTATTGTAAGAACACTCTACATGTTTTCTTGTCTATTAACTTGATAAACACCTTCATACATGCTTTCTAGTAGCCATTATTTGACCCATTGAGTATAAGTACATAGGTGGCTTGGAGATTGAACTTCTTTCCATGTATCAACAAATCAATAGAAGGATCTTCACCAAATTTCTTTGGTGTCTAGCTATGATACCAAATGTAAGTGTCGAGTTGCTAGTTCAATTGTTATTTGAGTTGCAACTAAAAAACAACTAAATGTTGGAAATATAAAATAGAGAACACATCTATTTGGTTACACAATTTAGATCCAATCTTAGTTTGTGGGGCCTTACCTAGAAAGTAATCCACTATAATCTCAACAGGAAAAGAGATGGTTTAAGTGCAACCTCACTCTCGTTCCTCGGTCTTACAATTATAATGATTTAACTTCCCACTAAGACTTTCACTAATGAAAGCTTAGCTCAAATTGTAATTACATGTTGCAACAATTGAGCTGGTTGCAATTTCCCTTTTTCTTTTTTTATCATATTTTGACTTCATTTAAATGTCTATGTTTTAGAGTCTTTGTAAGGGAATTTCGATCAAGTAAGGACAAATCTAAGTGAACTAATTGTTGGACAAAACACGTTAGCGAACAAAAATATATAAATATATATAATAAAATAAATTGAATAATTTATATTTAAATTATCGGATATGAAAAACCAATAAATAACATAACAAAAAGCATAAATCAAAAAGAAGAAACGAGTTTCACTAGATGTTGAGGCATGTTTTGCACAATTTCCTTGAGACAGATTCGGCCGCTCCTATGATACTTGGAGAAACGTTGGTCGAATGTCTCCCAGGATACAACATGATGATCAAAGCAGTAGCACCTCCACAGTGATCAATGAACAAACGATACCTTTTTCTATCACTGAACTTTGGAAAATATAGAAAGAAAAAGAGAAGAATTTTGGAGAAAAAATACAAATAATACCAATACTTTACGTCGCCCACATCGTGCGAGTGCAACCCAACCTTAATGGGGTTTAGACTTGCACCCTCTTGCGCGCGAGGCAAGATTCCAAGCTTAGCCATTCAATCACCCTTTAAGTGAGTTCTCATATATATACACATCTTATACTTGGTATTTAACCAATGTGGGATCTAAGCTTTTCTTTTCCTCAAGAAATATTTCCAAGAAGCTTACTTTGAGCATCAATTTCTCATTCATCACTCAACCATTTTGAGCATATGATATACCGTTGTAAAGGTCTCGTTGAGTAGAATATGAAACCATAATTTTATGATTTAACTCTTCACCTTTACCTATTGAGAATATGCTTCAAATTTCCCATAAATTGCAATTTTTCCAACACTAATGTGATGACTTTTCGTATTTGAGACAGGAGATCAAAAAGTTTAATTGAATAGGATCTCTATTTTATTCCATTCTTTAAATAAAATGGCATATTGGACCAAAATTGTGGAAGTTTAATTCTTTATCACACTAGCACTAACAACAACTATATATGAGGGCTTTGCTTACGGTTTTTGTATGAGTTTCAGAGGTGAATATAATTTATTTACTTTTGTGAAAATTAATATATATACACTATTTAATATTTTGGGTCACGTGAATGAAAGTTAGAGAAAATTTACTTTTTAGGTGAAGTTTGGGTATTAAGATTTTATAGAAATGAAGTTCAAGACGAATCAATAGGATGCATAAAAAGGGGATTGAGGTGAGCAAAAAACCATCTTTCCCTATTCCATTGCCATCTTTATTACTTCATCAAAAGCACTAAAAATATTCTTTAAAAAACCCTTTAATTCCATTATCAATATAAATTTAAACAAGTCAATTTTAAAAACTAAAACATTAAATAAAATATTTTTTTTTTAAAAAAGGAATAAAGTTCAAACTTTATCCTCAAGTTGTAGTATTCATGGGCTATATGATTTTAAAAATTCCATTTATAATTCAAAATTGACTCGACTTACTTCGTTTTTAGTATTCATATATTACAAACTATTAAAAAATAATTAAATAGTTTCATTTAGAAATTCTAGTAAAACGGAAAAAAAGAAACAATAGTAATAGTGACGAATAAACCGTCACTGAATGGTGATGAAATGGCACCGAAAAGGATGTCTATGTCCTATCAACTGAAACTGCCACAGGGAAGCCAAACTAATTGGTCACTTCTCTACTTAACATGTACCAACAAATTGGACTTGGAAGCTATATTTCAACCAATCCTCACCCCAAACGTCTTGATTATCTCAAATAGCTGTATTTCATGTTCCTCAACATTAAAGCTGTCAATTTTTATTAGACCAAACAAGACATTGAAACTTTTATGATGAAGTTAAACCAATAATAATGTCGTTCACATGAAAGCTCCCAACGAACTATCGTCTGCTTTTCACCTTACTCTTTAATCTGCAGACACTATCAATGCTGCATTTAACTCGCACTCTCGTATAAAAACAAAAAGAGACCAAAGCTAAGTACTGAGCAATGTGAGATGTGATGAAGATGAAATTTCCTTCCATCTGCAACAAATCGAGAACCAAAGGGATGTCATGGAAACTGTCGCTTTTCTATCACTTGAAAGCCATTCCATTCATAAACAAGCCTAGAAGGTTGAAGCATTCCAATTCTGTTTTATCAGACAGCACTGCCAAGTTTATTTCAGCCTTGGATTGCTCTTGGTCTCAATCAAGACATTGTTTCACAGTGCCCAAAGATTCTGAAGAACTGTTGGATATGGCTATCGAGGCACTGCGGTCCAACAGGCTGTTCTTCGAACCGGATGACACTGGTTCCATTCTAGAGGCAGCCAGGTTCCCATTCAAGGATTGTGTGGCATTGGCCATGGAAACAGTGGATCCATACATGGATTTTCGAGTTTCAATGGAAGAGATAGTGGAGGCATGTGAACTCAAGGAACAGAAACATCTAGAGGAGTTATTGGCATGGTACTTGAAGATGAATCGAAAGAAGAACCATGAGTTTATAGTGGGAGCTTTCATCGACATGTTTGCTACTATTAATTCGTGTTCCTCTTCTTGTTTTATCTCTGTTTCTTCTTCAGCTTCAGCAGCTTCCAGGACAATTATCTGAAAGCATCCGATCCCTTGAGCTAGGATAGGAATATTATGTATTACCCTGTTTTCTTTTTTTTTCTTTCTATTTTTACCAATAGTTTGTTGGCATATATTACGATGTTGATGAACTGGTATAATGAATTATCAGTTTAACTTTCACGCGAGTTAATGTAAGAAAAATCTAGATTTGAGCCCTCTAATAGTTATAGGCATTATATTGAAAAAAGATAGTTTGAAATGTTTGCAAAGGCTTAATCCACAAATTAATTTTTAAATTATATTATTATTTTCATCTTGGTACTTAAATTACTTTTTTCTTCAAATGATATTTTTTTTCCATTTTACACCAAAATATTATATATGTTAAAAATTTAGCCAATAATAAACTACCATGTATATTTTACGGTCAAAAAATTAACCTTTTCAAGATATGTCCTAATAATATATGTCTAAAATTCAACAAAATTTGGTTGAAATGCAGTGTATTAGTAACTATGGTTAAAAAAGAAAGAAAAGCGTAATTAATCATGTGGCCCGACATTACTTAAGTAGATAGTGGTTGTAGGTCTTTATAATAATATCGATATGTATCTTGTTTATTCTTCTCATATTAATTTACTAGTATTTGTTGTTGGACTCATCACTCATGCCTCTTTCTCTAAAATATTAAACAACTAGACTTGAATCAAAATAATTTTACAGAATTTACACAAATTGTTTTAGCTTTATAATTGTATATTTTAAGCACAAATAAAATTTGTAACAGCTTCACTAAATAACATATAAATTAATTCCAACTAATATAAAGTTTATTCTTTTTAATGTTAAAATTACCAGGATTTGTAAACTGATATAAAGTTTATTATTTGTTGATGTCTATTATTTTTATTACAATATAATTAAATATATTTATTAATTTTATTAAAATTTAAAAGAACTCCTGAATTCAAAAAAATTTTGATTTTTTTATCATATTCACACTTGTGTTATCATTTTATATACCTGTTACCCCAATTCACATTTAAAAATTGTGTTTTTTTCTTTTACACATGACAATGTTTGATTGTATAGGATAATTTTTTAACAGAAAACATGGATGATGTGATAAAATGTACAAAACAACAAGATAGAATCCAAACTCATAAAAACTTGTACGGGTGCCAAAGTGATAATATAAATATAGTACAAAAGTCAAAAGAGAAGTCAAAATAAACTTAAATATTTAAAGATTCAAATAAGAGTCACATTTATTTATATAATTAACTTTTTTATTACACTTATATTATATTTGTGAAACCCTCAACTTGCTTGTAAAGTCTAAAATTTTCATTGACAATGTACCAAATAATTTCTCTTGTTATAATAGATGTATACTCAATACTATTCGGATAGCAAATGATTATAGCTAAATTAAAATTTTAAATGAATTTAAAGGAAACTATTTGATGTACTTGTTACTGAAATTTTATATTTCACAAGCAAGATCAGTTTTAACAAATTATAGTAAAATATTAAAAATATATATATTTAAAAGAAAGGCATAATTTTCTTAAATTACTTGTGGAATAAAATAAATATATTATCAATGTATCAAATATTAACTTTAAGTTTAATTAAAATTATGGATTGAGAGAATTGTAATTCTAATAATTGCATGTGTTCATCTACTTAGTTTTTCAAATTTAAGAGATTTATGATAAGGGTTATCATCTATTAACCCTTATGATTGTTTTTCCACTACCCACACATTAAAGAAATAAGGAAATAAAGAATGGAGGTAGAGACACGTAACTTCGTATCATATTGAGGCTTTTTTTTTATAAAATTAATCCAAAAAGTTTAATTAATTAATTTTTTTTTTGTCTCTTGCATCTCCTTACTACTTTAAATATTAAAAAAAATTAAAAGTCCTAAAAGTAACACAACTTTTTTGTTTGGATGGAGAGAGAATTTATGGTCAGCAATTCTACTTCTTTCTTCAATACCCAAAAGCTTTCCTGCTTTGCTTCCACTCAAACTTCCATCAAACCTAGGTTTAAAACCTTCACAATCAAAGCTATCAATTAAAATACACTAGAAATTGAAACCCCTTCGATGTTACAAAGTATGGTCTTGAAGCTGGGCTATGGAACGTACTTAATTCTCTTTCCTTAATTAGTTTATGATTCTTCTTTAAGCCTTTACATTGGTAGCATGGCCTGGTTAATGGTTGCTTTGGAAGTTTATGGACTAAGGAATTGAAAGGAAGCATTTGGTATTTTGCAATGCATGCGGTTCGTGAGTTTCTCTACTACTTTTGACCCTTTGGAAATGATGAGAAGCTAACTCTGCGCCTATGATTCCATTTACTTTTTTGTTAAACATCCCAAGATATTCAGGTTCAAGGAAGAAGAAATAGAAGTCCAAGGAGCTGCTTGCCAAATATGGAGGAGCCTACCTGGCAACCTCTATTACTCTTTCTTTGATCTCCTCCCTTTGTTATGCACTAATTAGTGCAGGCATTGATGTTCAAGCTTTGCTTCAAAAGGTAAAAACCAAAAGAGACCAATAAAGAAAACCCAATATACACATGGGTCACAGATTTCCCTTGAGTTCATAACTTTTGATGAAGGGTTTTGGGGACTAACCATTAGATGGCCTTTCAATTTCCAGGTGGGAATCTCAACCGATGTGACCGGAGGGAAAGTGGGGACCTTTGCATTGGCACATGCTGCACACAAAGCTGCATCTCCTATGAGGTTTCCTCCAACTGTGGCTCTCACTCCCGTTGTTGCTAGTTAGATAGGGAAGAAGGTTAAAAAAGACGAGCAAAATCTGCGGCTACTTGTATATTCAATGCCCTGTTTAATATCTAGTTTCCAAGTACATTTTTTGTGTTTCCCATAGAGATTACAGTTTTTCTTGTAGCTCCAAAACTTCTGAAAACTGCCATGCCGTACACTGAACATGGCATGCAAGTCACAAGCATCTTTATTTCATCAAAAAGAATTTCTCAATACAGTAAAAAACAAGGTACATCAGATCATTTGTTTGCCATCACATGATGTCTATATGACCCTATGCCAGTCAATCTAATAACACGTTCTAGTTGATGCAATGAAAGCAAATGAGATGGTAATATACAGCGATTAACTCGGATGAAAATATGACCTTATATGCTACAAGATCACTTTGGATCATTGGTATTACTTACTGTACATTGATTGAGCTACCAACTTCCTATTCTTTAGTTCCTCAGAACTTCCGAGGAAACATCTGGTAGCCAACCTTTAAGGCAGCCTGCAAAGAATGAAAAATGTTCTAAACAAAAAAGAACAGGCCAAGTAATCTTCAGTTTCACACATGCAAATATGCCTTTTTACCTTCCGGTGGAATTAGAAGGCACTTCAGTTGCATTTGATGGAGGAGGCGTTTGGGGACCTGGCGCGCTAACAGTAGCCATGCCAAAGTCCTCATGAAGTGTATCAAACTCATTCCAATCAACCCCAGCTATAGTCAAAAGAGTCATGGAATGCAAAATATTAAGCAAGATAAAATAAACATTAATTTAAGCACATCTCAATAGAGGATACGTTCAGTCCGCCACATATCAGTGATGCTAACACCAGGATCCGATAAAAGCCAATAATCAGCATCACTCTGCAAAAGAAATCAGAAAATAAGTAGTAATTATTGATTTACTAAAAAGGCATAAGAATTAGAACACATGCGAGTATTTTGAAATGGTTATTCCTCAAAGAAATGCAGGAATATGATACCCGAAAGCAAAAACCTCTTGAACAATCAACACACTCGTACATTTAATATTCACAGACAAAATGTTTGTCGTCTGAAAGCTTTTTATTTTCTCAGAGCAGCACTATTGATATGGTAAAAGAGTTGAACTTACATCAACCTCTGAGGGAACTATCTTCATGATCCCACTCACAAAGTCCTGTGAAGCACTAAGATCTGAGCACATTCTATTAGCATCATGGCCCTGCATTTCAATCTCCTTCCCTCTGCTCTCTTCTGTTACCATCGCCGTTGCTGAGTTCTCATTCAAGCCTGAAGTTGATGGAAAATTTGGAGGCGGATCTCCACCTTGTATCTCTTCAAATTTCTCCTCAAATTGACTAAAATATCAGAGAGACAGGAATCACCAGGAAGTTGACCACTTTGAATAACAGATAGACATGTGTCCTTAGCACAAGGTTTTGCCATGCCATAATAAAAAAATTAAAATTACATGCAAGGATACCAAGTTTTAACCAGCAAGAATCAGCAGTACCTGACAAGGTAGACATCTATAGGACCCATTGAACTTCTGAGGACAATCCTATATCTCCTTTGTGAGTAGTCAACAGCCTGCTATAAAAAGACAGTTACAAATACGAAGGAACATAAAAACATAAAATAAAATAAAAGTTGATTCTTCAAGCCTTTGAGAGTTCTTGGTCAGAAAAGAAAAAGCCTTTGAGAATACCTCATCGGGATCTGGGACTTCCAAAGTGGTTCCATGTGGAGCTTTTATAGCTATCAGTGTTTCATTCTAAACAAGGCAATAGAACATATAGTTAACAGCTGAAAGTAGAATGCGTCCCCTAGCATTACAATGCCAGGTGACCCTACAAACTAGCAGCTCAAACATATAGTATAATACTTTATCGATTAGCAAACCTGGAAACAGGGTAAGCTCTTGATATCGTCCTCAGTCACAAAAAGCCACCTGAGATGGGAAAAGGTGAAATGTGTTAAGTTGCTCAACTAAAGTTGTGAAAAGTAATAATATCTTGAGTGGGTAAATAAAGATTTACTTTTGATTGTTTTCATCTTCACTGAGGTCCCTCAATCTTTCTTGCATTTCTCTGTACAATATAGAAACCTCAGCAACAATCCAGAGAACAAAATCAATTAACAGAGATACAACAGCAGAGACCATAGCAGCTTAACCTTATTTTTTCATCTAATCTGCGCTCCTCAATAGAAAGATTCTCAACCTCTGCCTGAAATAAGGGTTGCCATGAAGAAGTTCCCATTATAAACTTAGATGATGATAAACAGAAAAGTGTTTGATAGTGAACAAGTATTCACTGAAGACAACCAACAAAAGCTTTATCATTTGCACTAGACCCATTCAAATAACAGGCTAGTGCTAACTGTCAAGCTAAATTTAGAGGCCAAGAAAAACAAACAGAAAGGTAGAAAACTGCTAATGAGAAATGGCGATAAAGAAGTCATGGCTTTTGACAGAAGTCAGTGTTTGAAATAAAAGCTGGAAACAACATTCCAAGAAGCCTAGTCCAGCAGGTTGAGGCATTAATGGACCTACAGTTACATAGTGTATTGATTTCAAACGATTGATATTATCTTTTCAACCAAAAAGCACTTTGATAATTTGAGACAAATAGAAGACATGTGTCATTAGATAAAAGGAGCAACGAAGCAACCAAAGAGCAGTAAAAGAGAACTAGTTCATGTGCATGACTCCAGAGAAGAAAGACGCTAAAGATTGAACTAATTTAAGTAAAAGCATAGAAAATATAACAAACCATACAGCTGAAACCTAAATCATCTAAGAATCTGCATGTCAAGTAACAAATTGTCTGCATTTTCATGAATAATACCTGTAAAGTAGCAACATTATCGTCGACCTCCCCTGGCCTTGAGACATCAAGCCCCCTGTAATAATTAAAAAATTGAGTGTTTTCTTAACTGGGAAAGAGATCCGAGCCAACAAAGTTCAGAGAAAATGAGATATAGGTCATACTTCCACTGAATTCTGTTCTTGAGTTTCTTTTCAATGAGACCAATTCCTTCAAGAACATTGGTTATGTCATATATCCTCCTCTTTTGCACCTGTAGGAACAGAAAACCATCAAGAAATGGAACTGTAAGACCTGATTGTTTGAACAAATAATGAAACAGTTACCTCCAGAGTATCAGCAGCCTTATTTAGATCAAGAATACCATCTTCAGCTTGTTTAATCAAATTGATGAACTTCTTTGTCAAAAGCCCTGAATTGAATTTAAAGAACATTGAGTCAGTCTTACCATTCACTCACTCAATTTCTTAAGCAGTGTGAAACATTGGCAACAACAATTTAGCCAATTAACTTCTTTTAGCATCATTTGGAATAAAACACCAAACAGAATACATAAGAGACAAAAAGATAGAAAACTACCTAAGGAGCTATCATAGCGACATGGACCTGCGGGGGTGAGATTATTGCCAGGGGAACCTGCAAAATTTGAAAAGTTCTCATTATCCATATAAACTTTTATTCCTTTAAATCCAGTAGAACTAGCCAAAAATACAAGGGTTTTGCAAGTAAAGCTTGTGGATCTACAACAACTGGTTATTGAAAAGGTACAAAGAAGAACCACAGACATTATCTTAGCTGTATACCCTGCAAGTAATACTACTCACCGAGATTTGAAGCAGGAGTTTGAGGACCAGATTTACTGTTTTTCGTTAGCCTTGATGTTTTCTGAGCCTTTCCTCCTTTTCCTGATACAGGTGTCTGGAGGGGACTGCTAACCAATTCAGTACATCCTGGAGGCAGCGCCCACTCACTAGATTCAACTTCTCGATCTGCTACGTCACTCTTCCTCTTTAACTGATACACAATATTTTTTTTCAAATAGCAATTAGAATCATGGGACAATTATAATTCGAGGCACAAAATGAACCAAGAGGAAAGAAGCTGGAGGCTCCATTCAAGAAAAAGTATCATATTGGATTATAAAGTTGGGTGGAAAATATAGACAATATGTATTTACAAGAAGCTGAACCATGCACCTACAAAGATATCCGGGGCATTTGCACTTGCTGACTTATTTTTTCTTCCTATGATTGATGTTATCAAATTAGAAGATTAAAAGGATTTCTCCATAAAAGAGAGGAAAAGTGAACAAGAGAAAAAGAGTGTCTTTTAACCAAGCAGAGTAGGCCTTTTCTTTATCCAATTGATAAGTTAAGATCAATGGGTTACAAAATCACAGCATTTTCATGTGAAACAGCAACCACCTAAATTCTACCTAATGCCATGATGACTAATTTGTTCATAACAAAAACAGCAGCAACAACTGAACCTATAGCAATCATCCAAACTGCAAGGGCACAATCACCAACTAGAAACAAAAATCAGTGCCTCTCAAGGAGCACCAAGGATGAAAACTAATTGCACAACCTTTGTTGTCTTTTCAATTTATCAACAAAAGGATAAATAATTTATTTGACATTTTTTTCCATCGAATCTTGTTGATCTATACTTTCTTAAAGACAATCTCCATCAAACATCCTCAAAAAGGCACTCATTTAATTAGCTTAAAACATCCTATCTTTTTTCTATCCAAGTTTCCTTCAAAATTTAACTGGAATTTCCAACCGTGGTCAAGTCTAAAGAATGGTTTTGACTGTCAACAAAATCTCAAAGACATTGGTGAAGCTCACGCTTTCATCAAAAATTTCTCAAGACCTTTTTATTTCTTGTAGCTTTCTACATAAAGTTTTTACCATTCAGACAACAAATGGGTGATCTTGATTCTTAAAACTAAAGAAGCCTCAAAGTCTTTAACATGTAGCTTAGCCAATTGAGGACTATGTCTCTCCAGATTATTCTTTATGTGAAAAAAAATTTCCAAGCAACATATGATGGTTTCACTTCATGAAATTAATCCAAGTATGCACACTTATAACTCTTTTCAGCATATTAGCAGCCATTATTGAAAATTATAAAAAGAAATCAACAGACACTTGAGAGGCACTAAATTAAATATTGGTAAACATATAATTAAATATATGATGCATGTAGCAACAATAATTCCACCATGCCTGAACTTACCATTATTCTCAGTGTTTTGATTAAATATTAGACAAATTATTCAAGTAAAACACTCCTTGCAAATACAGTGACAAACAGTGTACAAGAGAACAAGCAAAAGTTCATCCCTTTATAAGGATACGACATAATAATTCTTGAAAGCAAGCAAGATTGAAATGTTCATCCCTTCGTAAAGTTATTAAGTAATAACTCTTGAAAGTAAGCATGATCAAAGCGCTCATCCCTTTTATAAGGTTATTATAAGTAATAATTCTAGAAAGTAAGCAAGATCAAAGTGTTAGAGGTAAGTGACTCATATAACTCGCTTCAACCATGATCTTTTGTCTGTAAACAAAGAGTACTCTCACTGAATCAATCTTGTAGCATGATCCATCTTTGCAGATCCCATCAAGAAAAAACAGCTTCAATAGGTCTGCCAAACTTCAACTAAACAGAGAAGCACCATCCCTGAATTTGGATAGGTTTTTCTTACCATCAGCATGTTATGAGACAGTACAATATGACCACACAAAATCCGCAGCAGAATGCATTTAAGGAAATAATGACTAAGCAGGTCTTACTTTTAATGGATAGATGTTTACAAACTGCTTTCTGATGTCAAGAAGCAAAACAAGTAAAAGACCTAAATGCATGCATCAAAAGCTATCACACCACTAAGAAATACTAAAGCCTATTTTTTTTCTTATAAAGCTTTCCTACAAAACCAATGCAGAAAAATTCACTTAACAAGACTTAGCACCCCAAAATTGGTATCATTGACAACTATTTATCTTGCAACCTCAAGTGGAAATCACAAATGTTACTGAATTACCTCCAGAAAACATCCAAAAAACCCCGCCCATCTATTAAATGGCCACATACTTATTACCCGTAAATAACTTGAAATGACTTTCAGCATTGTGATTATCATTGCGTGCTCCAGAAGAATTGTAGTTTATTTGTTTTCTAATTATATACCAGCTATTCATCATTCATAACCAATCAACCGTTCAGAACAAGCAATTAGCAAGGACTTGATTGCAATGAAAATGACAGACATCTTTGTTCAGCTTACTTCTCTACTTGGATAATTTTCATCCTGCCTATTATGGATCCTGTCCAAAGACATTCATAAATTGGAACTTTTTTCTTTCCTACAAACCACAGCCAAAAAAGCCTCTATACTCCTATAACTTTCCTGCAAGGATGTAACCATCAAACAAGGAGGTTTTATTCCTAAAATCAACCTCAAACAAAGTACATGGTTTGAGTGGCAAAAGTGGCATGCGAAAGATAAGCTTTTTCTGTTCACAATATTTACAATGTTTCTACTCCATATGTTTAGATAGAAGAGCTTATTTTCCAGAACCATCAAAATCATTCATCATGATAGGAGTACTCTGCTATTATTGATTTATCCCCATCCTGCCTTAAGTTCAGTTGTGGAAAGTTATTCTTCTTCTTGATACTTCCAATCAATATTGACATTTCAGCCATGCACCCGCATTACTTTTCTCATAAATGTCAAGAACTTTAATGTCAGCATCTCCCCCGAACATTTGAAACACTAATTGTAAAAAACTGCTGCTCAAAACATGTTAGTAAACTTAAAATAAGATAAAGCACAATTATCAAAGTCAAACTTTAAAAGCTTAATATTGAATCAAAATTTCTATTATTTAAACAAATCACCCTGATCAGTATTGCAGATGCATTAATAAAAAAAGACACATAAATGAAATAATCAAAAGTTAAAGTGGGCTGCCACTTGCCCAGGGGCAAGTCTTCTCCAGCTTCTACTTAAACTGGGTTGCATAACATACTGCACAAATTAGACATTTAGAACAGTCAGCTTGACACATGTTGCGATTAATTCTACTATGGCAAACATCATGACCAAGCAGAAGCCTGAAGATAATCAATCATAATTCTACTATGGTCAATGAGTATAGAGTGTTTATGATAATTGCTTGCCCCACCCCGCTCCACTAGATGAAAGTTTACTCTTGTATATATAAAACTATTAAAAGGACAATAATGTAAAAATGTGTCATACAAAAACACATGTTTTATGTTTAAATTTTTACTTGACTTTAGAAAGATTGAAAATATTAGAAATAATGGGAAGGAAGGAATGCATCCAATATACATGGAAATGGTAATGATTTTCAAGGTTACAATGAAACAGGGCAGGTGGTGTGGCAAAGCATGCCAGCTATGGTGTAGTAGTGGATTTGGCTATGTATGCTCACGCCCTGCTCCATTGCCTTCCCTAGCTTTAGATTAGAAGCTGGTGTCTAGCTTGTTTTGCTCTTCTTCTTTTTAATATAGCCTGTTTTGCTCTTTTGATTTGTTTTTCAGGTTCACTTTTTTTTAGCCATGTTCTTATTCTAGGATTCTTTAGTAAATTTCCTGATTTTGTCTTCCTTTTCTGGATTAATAAAACCCTATTTATTCAAATCAAACCAAATACCAAATTAGGGCAATAATTAACCCAATACTAAACAAATTTCACCAAAAACCGCCAAAATTCTCAACTATAAAATCCACACAAAACCACTATCAAACTCTAAACCAAAATAAAGTCCAAAAGCAATCTTTTCTGCAGCGACAAAGAACCAAAATTCATAAAATTCAACCACCAAGTCAAAATCAAATCAGATCTGAACTAATTCTCATGATCAACAACAACAAAAAAAAAAATCTGCAATTAACAGGCCTGAACCGAAGGAGGGAAAAAGAACTTACGGGAGACTTAACGACGATGGCTTCAGCTTCATGATCGGCGACGCGGCGAGGCTCAGTTGAAGCAAAGCGGTGATAGTCGCCTCCAGAAGCCATAAACGGCGGCTTCGTAGAGAAAGGTAGCTGACGTTTTAGTGGCTGCCGATTTTGCTGCTGCTGTTGCTGCATGGGTTGTTTTAACTGCTCCGGAGTTTGAGAATCCGACATCACATAAAACTTACAATTAAATTTAAAATTTAAAAGAAAAAAAAAGATTTGGATTTTCTTGGGTTTCTTTGAAGGAATTACTAAATTAAAAAGGAAAATGGTTTGGATTTTCTTGGGGTTTGTTTGAAGGAAAGATAGGGAGGGAAGGTAAAGATAATGGAAGGGTTTTTTTTTAGATCTACTGTTTGGGAAGAAGGAAAATGAAAAAAAGCGGGAGAGAGAAAGTAAGCTGAATACGAGAAATATATATATACTGAAAAACTGGAGGGAGGGAATTCTCGATCGGATATGTAGACTTAAAAGAAAGCCCTTATAATTAATTTTATTTAATAATTTAAATTATAAAGAAAATAATAAATTTGATATATAAAAAATCAATATATATATATATATATGTTTGTGTGTGTGTCAAGTTGTTTTTCTAGAACTCCCGCCAATTTAAGAAAAGACAAAATTTTCATTTATAATTTTTTTTTCCATTTTTATCTAATTTCTTTGCACTGAAATTTTCTAACAGTAACATTATCAGAGGAAAAAAAGAGTAAGAAAAAAGGGTGAAGCTTTTGGAGCCGTGCGATTAGGTGGAAAAATGCGTAGATATAATAAGTCCCTTAAATAAATAAATAAAAGAGGTTCGAATCGGCGATTCGCGCCTTTTGTTAAGAGCAATAAAGTGGCGATTGTTTGGCGCGCATAAACTCTCACCAACCAACCAGGGACAGGAAACCCTATCTGTCACTTCCCACGATTAGGCGCCACTTCATTAGGGCATTGTTTGGTTTCCATTTTTTACATTGGGCTGGAATTTGGCCTTTTTTTAATTCTTTTATCTACAAACATTTAAATCATAATTAATTTTTTAATTTCTAAAACAAATTTTATAATGTAACATGCCTCCTTAAAATATATTTTTAAATAAACAAGTCATGTGATGATTTTTAATCAAGCTAAGGTTAAGCATTAAAAGCATCCTGCTTTAACTCAAATCATTTGATTAAATTTATATCACGAGTCAAATAAACAATAACACCAATTTAAATAATGACGAAAATATTATTGTATTATTTTGATAGAGAAAAACATATAGATACATAATAAGATTTTAACCTAAACTTTTATATTTTTAAAATTAATATTTTGTCATTCAACCAAAACCTTAGTTGTTATTTATAAATATAACCCACATTAACTCACCTAAAGTCTAAATACTTGAACTAAAACTTAAATGAAAATTTTCACTATTAATTAAAGAAATGTGTTTAAACTCAAACAATTTGAACTAAGTATTAAGTTACTCAATAACTCGAGTTGTTAAATCATAAGAAAAGAAAGAGAAATTGGATTTTCTCCTCAAGAATCAAAGCAAGAAACAAAACAAAACCATAAAATCATCACTACATGAATGATGAAAGAACTTTCATTCAAGATCTTGTCCATCTTGGAAATCATAAGTTGTTTCCATTTACAACAGCAACATAGTTCTTTCAACGTACCTTCCAATTCCAAGCTCAATTCATAAGCTTTTTTATAGCAAAAAAGTATTCCTTCTTATTTGAACAAATGGGCCAAATCTGGATCGTCCAAGTCTACATCTAACCAACCATTCAACTGCATGTATTCAATGTAGTGCTCTGGGGGTTTCACTGCACGAGGGTTTCTCGGGCTAAAACCGTGAATCCTCTCTATATCTCGAGCAAGCCATCGAACATAAGCTTGGTCCAATGGTGGCACAATTTTCAAGAGAACCTCTTCTCGTCGTTCTTGCTTCGCAGGCTTGTTTCCCATGATAATATAACCTGGCCAGCTTACAACAGAAATCAGCCCGGAAGAACTTCATAGTAAATTGGTAATCTACTAAAAGAGATATATAACCTAGTTGTGTCGTATTTCTTTATCAATTTCAAACGATGAATGAATGCATGTCTTCATATCTACACCTTTGCAATGATACTAGAATAACAAGAGGTTTCTTTATCACTTAATGAATGACTGAAACTTGGGTAAAAACCAAGACAAAGTATATCAAGGAATTAATAACACCAAAGCTAATGCACTAATTTGGTGGTTTTTACACCATATGAAATCAGAATTTAGTGCTCACATCACAGAAGAAGCCATTGATTCTTACAAAAGCATATTGGTCGCATTGGCCTTGATAGGAGGCCAATTTGTGTAGATACAGTGAAGGTGTTGACTGACATCCATGGAATGTGAACGCAAATCAGCTAACTGCAAGGATTTGGATATAGCTTTTCTCCTAGAGCATTCATGCAAAGCAACCATGTTGCCACCATGCCTTGTGTTACATTAAAACAGCACAAGTAAAAATCTTTTTTCCACACTATTGGCAGAGTTTTTATACTTCCCAAATACCCTACAGGGATAGGGGTGACATTGTTAACCTATTCGTAGAGTTTAGTTCATAACTCTAAACTAGCAACGCTACAATTAACTTTTTTGAGGATCCTTTAATGTATTCCCCCATTCTAATACACCCATAACTAGATCTAAAAGAACTCGACCACAGCTCTCCTTCACAAGAAACGTGGAACCTAACAAGGAATGGCATGTAAGTGAGACCCAGAACAAAGCTGGTAACTTAAGGAACGTATAACTCTGAAGCCTCTTCAGTAGCAACACTACAAGCTTACTTCCCAAAATAACTCTGAAACTCAGAAGCTAGAACTTAGCATCGAAATTCTACTTCAATTTAGAACAGATTAAACAAAATCTAAAGACAGGAGAGAATCATGGATTCTTTAGAAAACTGATGAATAATCCGAGTAACATAACTAATATAATCATTTGCTGTTTAAACCAGGTGAATAGCTAAGAACAAATCTAACATTTTCAAGCAAACAAAAAGATTCATCTTCATCATTCATATTCCGAAAAATATTGAAACCGAACTTGGAGATACAACGGTCATCGCTTAGCTTTAAAACCTAGTGAATCCCTCTAAATTTAAAAAATAAAATAAAATCTTTAATCCCCAGCGATAATAACATAAAAATAATAATCAACGAGCAAGAACTTTAGAGTTTTCCAGATAAACCCATCAATAAATAAATTAGGGCAAAAGAAAATGAAATCCTAAATTTTGAAGATTTGAGGAGAGGAGAGGAGAGGAGATGAGTTACCAAAATAGTTTCGATAATCTCAGTTGCAGGCAGTGGAGAAACGAGATGAGGCGGAGATGAGGAAGACCGGGGGCCACAATATTGATGTGCATAAAATAAAGAATAAAATACACATATGCATAGAGTCACCCAACTATCAACAATTTTCATTTTAAGCACTTAAAATAAGTTTTTTTTATAATTTAAGCAATTATGTTACATAATTCATTCATTTTGGTCACTTCCATTAAAAACTCTAATGAAAATGTTACATGGCATTTTTTGACACGTAAACTCATCAATGGCTTTCAGTTTATAGGTGGGTCGGTGGCCATGGCTGGGCTGGCCGGAATCCAAACCCAGATTTATGGGGTTTTTTTATTATTTAATTATGATTTTTTCTTTTATTTTGATTAATAATTAGTATTAGGTAAATTATATTTTTGTCCTGGGCAACACTTATGACATAATAAATTGTATAATGTGATATTTAATGATTAATCCATGTGTCAAAAATATTTTGTCGATTTTCAAGGTGATCGAATGAATGAACCACGTAATAGATGTCTAAATTATAATTTTTTAAATGACTAAAATAATAAATTTTATAGTTAGTCTCAATTTATATAATTTACCCTAAAATAAATGAAGAAATCCTTTGCAAACGACATTGGTTTGCCAATGATGCAAGTTTTATGATTTTCTTTTAACCGTTAGTTTGATTTATTTATGCATAATGATACATTTAGATATTGAAGTTTATACCTTTTGTTAATTTAGTTTTTCTTCTTTTTTAACTAAATTTGTTATTTAGCTTTCAAAAGAGTTGAATTGTTATTCTTTTAATGAAAATCTTGAGTAAAAATTAAATTTTAAACACAATAGCACGCATAGCAGTCCATGGGTATTTTATGTTTTTTAACTTTTATAATTTTTTGAATATTTTTATTTTTGAATATTTTATATTTTTAAATTATTTATTGATATGTCATATAAAAATAGTGTCATATCAATATAAAGTACACTTAGACTGCTAGGCGATTTGCCACGCCAACATTGTTAAAAATTAATATTTTAGTCAGCATTTTCTGTTAAAGAAATGATTCGATTCTTTTTAAAATGTTAATGGAAAATTTTAGCTCCAAAAAAATGGTCAAATTGACAAAAGATATAAACATTAATGGCTAAAGTTATCATTAGGACATTTATTTATCAATAATAGTATCATTTTAATTGGTACAAGTACCATGAAAGAAGCCTTTGTACTAAGAGTCAGATAGCAATTTTGCTTCTCTACTTATAAAATAAGTAAATTAGTCAATGTATGTTAAATCAAAGAGAAAATTGGTCTTTTATACTAAAAAATGCATCCATTTGTACTATTGAAAACTGGCATGGCTGACAAAATAACCAGATAATTACACGTGGCGTGCCACATGTACCTCATGTTAACGTACATGTACTAGTTTTTAACAATAGAAATAGATGAAATTTATAATAGATGGATCAATTTGCTCTTTGATCTAACGTACAAGAACCAGCTTGCCAGTGTTTTTAGTATAAGGGGGAAAATGCAATTCGACTTCTAGTTCAAGGGTTTTCATGGTACTTTTACCAGTTTCATCCAAATTATTTATTTATATTACATTATAGTGTAAATATTTGAAAGTTAAAATATGCTCTAAATCTTTATGCACTTTGTACATTTGGAATATAGTATCTACTTTTACTTTCATAAATTTAGTTCCTCTACTTTTCAAATTTAAAAATTTAGATCTAGTCACCATGAAAATTCTTCTATTAAATTAACTAGTGTGTCATTTTGAAATTAAATAATAAAATCAATTGATAGTCATCTAACAATAAAATCACGTTGAATTTAGCGATGTGGATTTTTTCTTAAAAACATTCATTTGAACTTATTGTGATAAAATGTTTGGATAATTCGGGTAAGGGTTGCTTAGGATATAACCCAGGTACTCATGCCTACAACCAAATATTGTATAGGATAAACACAATTAAACAACACACAAAGTGATAAAAATAATAATCGAAAAGATGGAACACGTAAATTTTACATGGAAAATTTTCTCAAGAGAGGATAAAAAATCACGGGAAAAAAAGAGATTTCACTATAATAAACGAGAGTTCAAAAGATGGAGAGAATTAAAAAATATATATAAGCCCCACAAGAAAAATCCTTCGAAACAAAGAACAAGATTCTCTCAATCTAAATCATTTTTGTTATGTAAAACCTAGAGTAACTAAGGCCTATTTATAGGCTGAAATTCGTAGGATAAATGACTACAACAACTCTAAGTTAATCAGAGTTTAAGCGGGAAACTAAAAACAGAGTTTAACTGGGAGAAGAAAAGTCAAAATAAACTTTGGTCAAAATAAGAGGCATTATCCTACAAATCTCCACATTGACTCGTATTTGGACCAACTCCCTTGCCGATCCCTGTTACAAGTTTAATTGATTCTTCATCGGATACTTACCAAGTCCAAACAATGCTCGAACTTTAAAACTAGATGGCTCTGTGTCAACATGTCAATTGGATTATATTTTGTGCCAATTTTAAGAATCTAAACATCCCTTTGAATGATCACCTATTGAACAAAATGATAACGAATATCTATGTGCTTCATTCTCTCGTGATGTATTTGATCTTTGGTGAAATGTATAGCACTTTGACTATTATAATATACGACAGTTGCCCCTTTTTCACTTACCATTTCATTGAACAAGCCCCTTAACCAAATTGCTTATTTTACTACTTTTGTAATTGCCATTTATTTTGCTTCAGTAGTCGACAAAGCCATTGTAGCTTGAAGTGTCACTTTCCAACTAATGGCACAATTCTCAAAAGTAAATAGGTAACCTGTGTGAGACCTTCTTCGATCTAAGTCTCCTGCATAATCAAAATCAATATATCCGACTAAACCCTTTTGAGTTCTTCCAAACTCTAAGCACATGTTAGAAGTACCTCGTAAATATTTGAAAATCTACTTAACTGCATGCCAGTGTAACTTACCCGGATTGACCATGTATAGGCTAACAACACTAACTACATGTGAAATATCGGGACGAGTGCATCCCATTGCATACATCAAACTTTCAACTACGATTGAATAAGGTACTTTTGACATGTACCTTTCACCTTTTTCATTATGTGATGAATTTGAAATTGAGAGTTTAAAGTGTGCAACTAAAAAAGTACTTATCGATTTTGCATATTGCATCTCAAATCGCTCAATGATCTTCTTGATGTACCTTTGTTGTGATAAAAATAATTTCCCGGAATGTCTATCTCTCAAAATTTCCATCCCCTAAATTTTTTTTAATGCACATAAATCCTTCATCTCGAACTTAGAGTTAAGCATGGTTTTAAGACGATCAATTTCAGATGGATTCTTAGCCGCAATTAACATATCATCAACATAAAGCAACAAATATATAAAAGAGTCATCATCGGGACATTATAGATAAACACAACTGTCATACTTATTTCGAGAAAAATCAATACTTAACATGAATGAGTCAAACTTTTTATACCACTGCCGAGGAGACTACTTCAAACCGTGTAAAGATTTTTGTAATAGACAAACATGATCTTTTTTACCTTCAACTTTGAAGCATTCCAATTGTTACATGTAAATGTCCTTCTCAAATTCACTGTGACAGAAAGTAGTATTTACATCTAATCGCTCTAACTCAAAATTATTCGATGCAACAAGGGCCAAAAGCGTCTGAATGGACGTATGTTTCAAAATGGGAGAGAAAACATAAATCAACTTTCTCCACTTGACTGTAGCTCTTTGGAACTAGTCTTGCCTTGTACCTAATGTCGTTAGGACCCGAACCTTTCTTATTTTTAAACATTCATTTGAATCCAACGATTCTTTTACCGATGGGTGGTTTAACTAGCCTCTAAGTCTCATTCTTTTGAAGTGATTCCATCTCTTCTTCCATTGCAATGAGCCATTTGCTAGAATCGGAAGCTTAAGCTGCCTTATAATAACATGAAAGATCGGTTGAATCAATGCTCTCGGCAATACTTAGAACATAAACCACTAGAATTCCTTCATAATATTTCTGTGGTAGTCGAATTTATCACATTTTTCTGTCACGAGCCAACTTATAATTAGTTAACTGAGATGGTGAGGGTACCTAAAGGTCGGATGGAGCCCCAAATAGATCTGAAATAGCTTCAATCTTGCAAGAATTAGAATTTTTTCGTGTTGTCGCAATGTCGTATGACTTTTCTTCGAGATAATTGGACATATGTCTTGAGACAATGGCCTTGGCTCGAGAGAAAGGCACATCAAAGCTAAATTCATTTTTTCATTGTTTTAAGCCTCTTGTCTCGAGACATCCAAACATCAAATCTAAAAAAAGAAAACATGAGAGGTTTGTCTCGAGACTTGATCTCAAACATGAGAAACCTTGTCTTGAGACATGCTATCATTGAAGCAAATATTTTTTAAAATAAAAATGAGTCCTTTCTCGAGACATGAAGTTCTTTGTCTCAAAACATAACACTGAAACTTGACAAACGAGTTTGGATTCAAGTCCTAACTGTAACATCCCAAATACCCACTAAGTCGAGAACAATGATAAATCGAGAGTAGATATGTTAGAAACTGAGATGGTAATAACATAAAAATTATTACTATTAGTAGTGGGTTTGGATTCAAGTCCTAACTGTAACATCCTTAATACCCACTGAGTCGAGAACAATGATAAATCGAGAGTAGATATGTTAGAAACTGATATGGTAATAACACAGAAATTATTACTATTAGTAGTAGGTAAAGATATATAATGAAGGTAATTGAAGAGGCTCGTATGTTTTGAGAAATAAATCTGGTGCATTGACTAACTTGTAAGAGAGTGAAAAGTATTGGGGCAAAAGTGAGAAAATAAAAGATGGAATGATTAAATTGAATTTAGGGAAAAAAGAGGAAGGACCAGAGGTGAAATTTTAACAAAAGAGAGTATGACTCATGAGTCATGAATGGTCAATGTTAAAATGAGATAATTATGGCATGAATAATGATTAAGGACTAAATTGTGTAAAATTCTAATTGGTTAGAATATTCTAGAATTATCTATTTTATATTGTTTTTACTTTACTTGATGGTTAAGATGATAAAAGGATGAAAAGAAAAAATGGTTATCATCATCCTTTATGTCGTCCCCTTTAGAAATAAAGAAATAAAGTTTTCAATTATTTACATTTTAGTCATTTTCCACCATTTCCAAGCCTTTTAAGCTTAATTCCTCTAATTTCATTAATGATTTTTAGTGAAATTAATAGGGAACCTACTAATTATCTTAGTTTCATGAGAAGTGTAACCATAATTGTCTTAAAGGAGAGAGAGAATAAGAATTAGGTTTTGATCATAAGGGGTTAAGGTAAGCATGATAAGTTCTTCATGGATTTCATGTTAGTTTTGTTTAAAAAGCGAAACTTTTTTTATTATTATAAATTTTGATGAGTAAATATTGTATGTTTTGATATGGAAATGAAAAAAAAGAAAGAGAAAAGAAGTGAACAACAAGTTGGTGACAAAGGAAAAGAGATAGCCAAGGAGTAAAAGAAGAAGAACGAAGTGTTTCAAGCTTTGGTTGTAAGTACAACTAGAACTTTACTTAACCTAAATAGTTTTGATCACTATGTTTAATTAGATGTATTAATATTTACATGTTTTTAATTACTAACTATTGTGTTATGCTCAAATAATAAATTTATCAAGACCGATGGAATTAATTATAAAATCAGAAAATGATATGTGAAATATAACAATACCACGATGGTGGATATGAAATGCTACGAGAGTGTTATATTTTATATGTCAAAGAAATACTATTATAATGTTTATTGAATTTTTTCGATGAAGATTAAATTGAAAATAATTTAAAAGTATGTAAATTTTGTTTTGAAATGTAATAGTAAAGACGATTTTGTTATATTTGCCCATATAGGTAAAATGTGAACTAGTAGGATAAAGATGGCATGCCATTAGGAAAAATTTAGCGCACTTTCTATTCTGAATAAGCACTACAGTGTCATTTTGTTCTGATATTGCACTTCTGTGCTACTATGTTTTGTTATTGTACTTCGGTGCATCTCTATTAATTTCGTATATCCTGCATATTTTATTAAGTTTACATTGGACATTTGTTAAATATTAAGGGCAAAAAAAAAAAAAACTTATGGTTAACATAACGAGTTCATGTATTAGTGAAGGGAATGATGGTGAATTGAAATATATTGAGTTATAATATAAAATTATAATCCTATTAAATTCTAAACTTAATTAGAATAATATTTTTGTATTTGGTTTACATTTTTTTAATAGAGTGGGTAACTTTAATTCATGTTGTACTTATTAAGTTTTCACTAACTTACCACGTTATTTTCAACGCATAGGTAAAGTCGTGAAGTGAAGATTTTTCAAGGATCAGTCACTTCACATCTCAAGGGTTGGACAAAAGTATGAAATCTCTATTTTGATTTAAGTAAATGACATGTACATAGGTTAAACAATAGATTAACTAAGCGGGTGTCTAAATGTTTTAATACTTGTGTTAATTGTGTTTTAGATGGAGAATATAAGATATTATATAATTTATGAGTTTTGGTTCATGTTTGGATTTATTATGAACAAATTTGATATGGTTTAGAAGTGTTTAAAAGCATAAATTTCAAGTCCCCTATCCTATATCTCAAGACAGGCGAAATATGTCTTGAGACACAATAACTTCGAAACTAAAAATCTATAGTAACTGAGCCATGTCTCAAGACATAAATGACTTTTTTCTTAAGGCAAAAGCCTATTTGTTTCAAGACAAAGCAACTTTGAAGCCAAATTTCTATAGTGTCAACATAATGTCTAGAGACAATATGGTCATGGTCTCGAGACATACGGGCTACAACTAAATTTTTTTAATTGAATTAAATGAGACTTGAAACAAATTTTATATGCAATTAAACTTTATTTTTAGTCTAATTGTATTTTTAAAAGTGTAATAAGACCTTGAATTCATTAATAAAAGTCCAAATTATAAACATTTGATAATGTAAAAGAGTGTTCAATGCTAAATGGAATATTCATTGCTCAAGTTTTCTTGGATAATGAGTGTTACACTAACTCGAAATTTGACATTGCATAATTCCATAAAATGATGAATTTGAATCTTAAACATGATGAATGTATGTGTGAATATGATAGATGATTGAATTGAATTGAATGATAATTATGAACTTAATTGTTGGATGAAAAAAATAGTTATTGTTTTTTTTATATAATTGGATTGGTTGAAGTAGAATATATGGATTTATAGCATATTTTAACCCAACGTAGATGTATAATAATAAACTTTTTTAATGAATGTCATTCAGATGAACCCATAAATAGGAGGAGGACTCGAATCCATGTATTCTTATATTGTTAACAATATTTATACCAATTGAGCTAATAATTAATCGAGAATTATTTTTTTATTACTATCAGGCATCAGCTGAATTGAATAAAATTTTTAAGGGCTGAACCGATATTTTTACCAAGAGTTTTTAAAACCTTATTTTATTACGAGAAGACCGAAATGCCCTTACGATTGGCTAACGCTTGGATCAAAAATTGCATGAGGAATTGGATCAAAAATTGGTTCTGAGAAAAAAAATGAAGAAGTACGGTTTACAGCTTAGGGTTCCACCGTCCCAGCAGAAAAAGCCGGTGACAAGACCGCCGCTCCCTCCTCCTCGAGGCTTCCAGGAAGACGACGATGATGACGTGGAGAAAGAGATTTCCCGGCAAGCTAGCAAGAACAAAGCTCTCAAGGAGGTAAGATTCACTTTGATTTCCTTATTTCCCTTTCTTTGGAGTTTTTTTTTTCTATAAACATAACTGAAATTTTCTTCCTTTTTTTATTTTAAAAAAATTCTCTTTCGAAGGTAGAGGAGCAACATAAGAAAGCTTTAGAAGAAGATCCTTCCGTGTTTGATTACGATGGAGTTTACGATGCGATGAAAGAGGAGGTTGTTCGCCCCCGTGCTCAAGATCACGAAGAGCGAAAGGTATATGTTTCTACAAATTTAAGGATGTTTTTTTGTCATTTGAATGATTTTTTAATTGCTATTAACTTAATTATTCGCTTTATTTATTTGTTTGCCCCCTTAAATCTGTATATACAATGTAGAAGACATAAATTTATTAACTAATTGCTCAAGACTAACATAGAATTGATCATCAATTTAACTGTTTTGAGCAGCCAAAATATATTCTTAATTTAATGAAGAAAGCGGAGCAACGAAAATGGGAGCAGGAGATAGTATACGAGAGGAAGCTTGTGAAAGAGAGAAGTAAAGAGGATCACCTTTATGCAGACAAGGATAAGTTTGTGACCAGTGCCTACAAGAGAAAGCTTGCTGAGCAGGCAAAATGGATGGAGGAGGAGCGCTTACGACAACTTCGAGAGGAGAAAGAGGATGTAAGTGTAGCCTTTTCTGCAACTTCGTTTGATGTTTACTTGCTGCTTCTTTGTTTATGGGTTTGATTTTTATTTTGATTTTATGTTACACAACTTATGATTGAATGAATTGTTACTGGTTCCTATGGTGTCTAGCATGCTATTGGTGCTCTAAATATGTTGGTTTGTGTGTCCTGCATGAACAAATTGTTTTGGGTTTTTGTCTGCTTGAAGTATGCAAATTTATCTGAACAAGTCTTTTCATTGCTTCATATCTGTGACATGTGAATCTGTCCCGTGGCATTTTCCCATCTTTGCTTGCATGCATATGAGCTATGTATTATTGATTACTAACCCACCACAAAAGGAAACCTTGGTTTGTTGCCAATGTGGGTTAGTTCAGTTGGTTAAGTACTTACTAGCATATTGGTAAGTACCAGGGCTCAAATCTCATCAGCTGTCTCATTTGGTGGTGATCCATGCTGTTAGCTTTCTCTAAGGCCTATGGCATGCCTTGACCTTGGATTGGAATAGCCTCCCCGCACCTAAGCTTTACTGTTATACTCAAAAAGATTCAATAGAACTTTTTTGGATCTTCACCTCTTTACCTCTGAGAAGTCAATACTGGTTCAAGTTTTGAAGCACTGTTTGAAAGTGAATTATATAACTTAAAGGATTTGACGGAGGAAGTTTAGGCTCTGTGTCATTTATTGTCATTATGCCACCCTCTGATGAAAATCAAGCATCCTATTCATTCATATTGCTTTCTCTCCTAGGAGTAGGACAATTGCATTTAGGTTTTGCTTTTGGGTGTATGTGGTTAGGAACATCATATCCCATTTTAAGGCATCATCCAGTATGAAAAATTTATGAGAAGGTAGTCATTGTTTATTTATTTTGCATCATTGTTTTCATTTTTATGTTTGCATATTTTATTGAAACAGTGAACTGAAAGGGAAAAACATTAACAGATCATTAAAGAGTAAATAGCAAAACTTTCTTAGGCATGTTCGGCTTCTTTTGTTTTTCAATTTAGAACAAGCATAAATGTGGTTAGCATTCATGGTGGCAAGATTATCTTTTCAACTTGAAGTGCATAGTGAAAAATGTTGTTCATTTGCATCCACTGGTTAGAAATTTTATGGCATTATAAATGTTCTCATGTTATTAGAGTTAGCTAAATGCAATAAAATGAAGGTGGACTACACGAATTATAATATTTGTGTGTTTGGCCATAAATAGCGTATTTGTTATTCTTTATTATTTATTTCCCTGATATTCTTTTTTCTTGGGTCTAGATGTGATTTCATTAGTTTGACACCTAGATTACTGATGCTTTAACTTATCTGGTTGATTGCCATTTTCTCGGTTTAAAGGTTACCAAGAAGAGTGACTTGAGTGATTTTTACTTCAACCTCGGTAAAAATGTTGCATTTGGGGCAAACGAAGCAAAGCCAAGAAAGCCTGAATTAAGGGAACCTGAGAAAGAGAAAGAGAAAGAAGTATTAAACAGAGTAAACCCATTGCCTGACTCAGTTTCTCCGGAGTCATCTGCTGTGATCGATCGGACTCGAGATGAATCAAGTTTTCGAGAAATATTTGATTCCCGAGATTCAAAGCCAATAACTGAAGATACAGTTCCAGACACCGCAGTGCAAGAGACCACTTCAGAGAAACAACCATCAGTTGATCAACCAAAAAGTGACCATCACAAAAGAGGTGCGGATGCTGTTGCAGCAGCTAGAGAACGATTTCTGGCACGAAAGAGGGCGAAAGAGCAATGATTGGCGACCTGCTGACCTCTATCTGATAATGGATTTACAGTGGTGAGAGATTGAAAAATCTTGAAAGACCTTTTTGTTATACATTATGCATTGCAAACAAGTTTGAGAAAAAGTTTTAATTCTGTTCACTGAAATTCAATTGCATCTCACTTGAAATTTGATTAGCAAATATTACATAATCTGCAAATTTTCTAGGAAAATAGAAGGGAAAGAACAAAATAGATGCATATATAGGTCATAATTTTAATATCTTATTGCTCTGCATTTTCCCCACTATTGCCTCTGTTTTGCTTTTACACTCCAGAACTATCCATCTCAGAGATCCATGCCAGACCGTCGACCACCTTGTCTACCATTCCTTCACAATGGTACATCATCTCAGAACCCCCAATCACTACGCCATTCTCCTAAAACCATCCTTTCTGTCATGGATGCTGGCAGCGATATGGTTGGTTTGCCATGTCTGCAAAAACTGCTCTTTTTCTTTCTCCACCAAGAACATCCTATCTAATATACCTAAGCTATCTTTATCTTCGAAGTTGGCTGCCAAAAGCCTAAATGATCCTGGTTTCACCACCCCAACATGACCCAATGTGTTGATTGTAAAAACAATTCCATTCCCCATAATTGTACTAAAATCTACCCTCGTAGTCTTATGGTTGTGTTAAGTTGGAGTGTGTTGTATTGGTAAAAAAAAATTTGAAATGGAAGATTATATATCTAATACCGATATAATTAAGCATTCCCTCTTCTCAATTCTCATTGGGCAGTGGCCTTTTCCTTACGCTAGATTAGTTCCCGTTGGGCATTGCTATTTGGGGTAAAAAAATGCTTTTTAACCTCGAAAGCAATGGGCTGAGAATGCGGTGAAAATGTGTGATTTTAGGTTGAAAGTACGATAAAAAAAGTATTTCTCCACTCAAAGTTTGGATTTAGGTGCTTTAGTTTCTTTTTCTTTTTTAACTTAAATTAGTAACAGGGTAAACTATAAACTTTTGTTTGCATTACATTATAGTCATTTCTGTTTGAAATGTTACTTTTTAACTTATGTATCGTTTTGTTACAAAGTGATAATTTTGCCGTTAAGCTCCGTTACCTACCTAACAGTAATCTTACGTTATAATTCAAATGAGTTTTAAATGCCAACTTGGATATTCAATTGGGACGATAATAAGTTTTTAATTTAATAAATTTAATAAATTGAAAATTTTAAATTAATTACACCTTGAATTAGAAAAGAAAAACCATTTGTCTTTTTCTTCTTTTAGTTTTCTTTTCTATTTTGATTAAAAACAATTATTATCATCCAAGTTGGTATTTAAAATCCATTTGGACTGTCACGTAGGATTGTCGTTAAGGAGGTAACGAAGCTTAATGGCAGAGTAACTATTTCGTACCAAAACGATAGTGTAAGTGACTAAACGTAACATTTCAAACATAAGTGACTAAAATGTAATCTGAGGCAAACAGAAGTAATTAGTTTTGTAGTTTGCCCTTAGTAGAAAGATATTTAAAAACTTAAACTATCAAAATACTTTTCTTTATATTAACTATTTAAAATGTATTTACAAATTTAAATGTATGTAAATATTTCATCTATCATAATATTATATTAATTTTTTGATATGATGCCATGAATTATCTATAATCCCTCCTTAACTTTTAAATAAGAGGATAGATGTGTTTCAACACAATCGAACTTATGTCCTTTTCCATTGACAACAAGGTCGATGCCAACATTATGTATCATTAAAACTCAAAAACATCATTTATAATTATATTTAAAATTCTAAAATATTTCATGTATCATTAAAATTCTAAAGTATCATTTATTATTATATTTAAAATTCTAAAATATTTTATGTATCATTAGATTTATAGCTGATTTGTTAATTACTTTAACAATATTTGAAATGTATAATTATATTAATATTATCAAATTTAATTTGAATTTAACTTTTCAAAATCATATCTAAAATGAATATTTTTATTTCCCGTTGTAATTTTTGAGAGAACTATGCTTCTAAAAACATTTTTTTTTTCAAATCAAAATTTCTCAAATTATTTGTTAAATTTGATTAACTTAATTAATTATCCAATTTTAAATCGGATTAACTGTCATCGATTAACCGATTAATTAATCAAACTAATTGATTATAACGGAAGTTTGAAGAGGCCCTCGTTATTTGCATTTTTGTCAAGCGTGGAAGACGAGAGACACTTTTCCGCCTTACGTGCACATCCCGTCATCAAATGTAGCTTTTGTCTTAAAATAAAATGGGTCGTTGGATTCTAAGGGTGAAAGTTTTCAACAGTTAATTTCTAGACCATATGAATCCAACGATTATAAACGGGTATAAAATTTGGACCATTCGATTTTAAATTATTTGGAAATTCAATTTCAACAGCCGCGTCTCAGTCAAAGATACAGATGCCCTCCTCTTATCAATCCAGTTCATCCACCCTTGTGTAGTCAGCTTTGTGCAAAGCATGTTTTGCTCAGACTCCCATACAAACTTACCTTTACAAATTGCAAGGCTAATAGGGAATCTTCTGGGCATCTCTTCTTTTAATGCAGCTTTGCTCCAGCTGTCCGGTTTCCCATTCCTCTTGCCCTCCAAATTTCTTCCTTATCTTCATGGTTTCTTCAATGGCTTGAATCAAATAACATTGCCTCCCTTTGTTCCAGGAGATTTTACACTTATATGGCTTCTACCCTCTGGATTATCTGGAAATCAAGGAACGAACTCATATTCAGGATGGTTGATCCCTCACCAACAGAAGCAATTTCAAGGATTCAAAATCTTCATGATTCTATAGCTAACGCTTTCTCTCTTGACATTTTGCAAAATCATCATCCAAGGATTCAAGCAAAATAATATGGCTGGTGGAGCTGCCATTGCTCAGGGTTGTAGAGGCTCGCAAATTCAATTTTGTTAAACAAAATTCAAGTCAGGCTTCTCACTCTCCGTTCTATCCTACTTACTCTCAAAAAATCATAATATTTTTTCGTGCCAAAATAGGATAGAAACTCCAACCAACACTCGATGATATCAATAATCTCCTCCACTTTGTTCATATACAAGACAAGCCAATGAACACTAAACGATGGACGACATGTGCTTCCAGGGCATATATTAATTTTCTGTGGTCTTAATTGATAGAATATAATGACTGTTAGTCTGTTAGGCAGTTAGTAGTTATTCTGTTAAAGTATTCTGTTAAAGAAGCTAACAGCTTAGCAGCTACTGTTATAAATACTGTATCAAGTCTATTCTATGAACAATGAAATAGATGTATATGCTTGGTGTTATCTACAAGCTATACTTTAACATGGTATCAGAGGTTTCGTTTTTCCTGGCCTTCGTGGGTTAAGTTTGTTTTTCAGTTGTTTTCGTTGCATGGACCTGTCGTCGAGTCCTTCTGCCGTTCATTCAGCTGCTCCGCTGATGGCATCCACTCTTGCGAACAGTGTTCTTGATAGCAAGTTTTTCTCTACCAAGAAAGTGAGTATTCTCCTTGATGATTCCAACTATCTCTTGTGGAAGCAACAAGTGCTGTTAGCAGTTAAAGCTCACAAACTGCAGCAGTTTCTTGATGTCAACACAGTCGCCTCCTTCGATGGTTCCAGATGATGAAGGAGTGCTGCAAGAAAATCCCGAATTTGTGAAGTTCGAGCAACAAGATAGTGCACTTGCCTCATGGCTTCTGACCTCGGTAAGTCCTGACGTTCTTCCTCATCTTATTGGACTCGATACTAGTTCTCAGATTTGGAACTCTATTGTTAATCTGTATGGTAGCAAAACTACCTCTCGACTGATGTTTTATCGTCGAGCGCTTCACTCTCAAAGAAAAGGAGATATGCCTATGAAAGAGTTTCTTTTGAAAATAAAGTCCTATTGTGACAATTTAGCCAGCTGTGGAGAGACCATTAGCGCCCATGAACATATCACAGCCATCCTCAATGGGCTGTCGTTTGAATATGAACCTATTGTGTCTATCATTCTTGCTGGTCAACAAGCCTACACAGTGCAGGGTGTCATGACAATGCTGCTAGATGCAGAAGCAAGGCAACAAACTATATTGGCCGACACTCCCAGCTCTGCCAATCTGGTGTCTCAACAGCCTGCACAGACCAACACTGATACATCTGTGCCATCATATCATGGGTCCAACATTAGGGGTCGTGGCCGTGGACGATCATCTGGAGCTCGCGTACAATGTCAGCTATGTGGAAAAACTGGACATTTGGTTGATCGATGTTATCATCGATTTGATGCTTCTTACAAAAGCACCAACTACAGGCCCCCTCCACAAGCTAATGTCTGCATGCTTACACCTAATGCTTCTTCATGGACACCATCTATGGTTCAGCCTGTTTCCAACTGGCCTCTTCAGCCACATGCTTCGACGACCTGGGCTAACCCATTCATGAATCTTCCCAATCAGCATGTCGTTCCACCACCATCAGCAGTTTCTCCTCCACAAGCGCTAATAGCCTCGCCTGACACTGTAGGGGATCCTGCTTGGTATCCTGACTCCGGAGCCACACATCATCTTACTCACACAGTAACAACAGCTGGTGAAAATCTGTCGCACAACGGACCAGGTATGGTGTATGTTGGAAATGGTAGCACTCTTCCTGTTGTTTGCTCTGGTCAGTCTTCTTTACTCATTAAGGCTCGACCACTTCATATGAAGTCCATTTTATATACTCCAGGTGTTACTAAAAATTTGCTATCTGTGTCTAAGTTCACCAGAGACAACCAGGTGATGTTTGAATTCCTACCATCACAGTGTCAAGTACGTGATCTCAAGACCAGGGAAGTGCTTCTTCGAGGATCAGTCCAACATGGTCTCTACAAGCTCCAGTTGAATTCTGACACCCGCAAGCATCCAACAGTGCATTCCGCTCACTGTTTTACAACTAGAAGTACTACCCCTCTTAATGTGTGGCACTCTAGACTAGGGCATCCTTGTAAAAATGTGTTGCTCAAAGCTTTACAGAGTTGTAATCTGTCATTTGATGTGAATAAAGAAGAAGTTGCCTGTGTTGCCTGTCATCTTGGCAAGGAGCACAAACAGCCGTTCTCTAAGTCGACATCTCAGTATTCTGTGCCATTGCAGTTAGTTGTTGCCGATGTTTGGGGGCCAGCCCCAGTTCTCTCAAATGGCTTCCGATATTACGTGATGTTTACTGATGCATGCACCCGGTATTCATGGGTTTATTTCCTGCACAAAAAGTCTGAGGTTTTGTCTGTGTTTTCTCAATTCCACAAACAAGTTGAGCGCACTCTTGGAGTTCAACTACAAATGCTGCAAACGGATGGCGGGGGTGAATTTCAGTGTCTAAGGTCGTATCTTATTCAGCATGGCATTGCTCATAGGTTTACCTGCCCGTATACCTCAGCTCAAAACGGAATTGTTGAACGCAAACATCGGCAGGTGGTTGAAACTGGTCTCGCCATGCTTGCCCATGCATCTATGCCTCTGACTTACTGGAGTGATGCATTTAGCTGTGCCATTTATCTTATTAATAGACTCCCCTTCTGTCCCTCTAAACTTTGTCTCACCATATGAAAAACTTCATCACACCAAGCCTAATTACAGTTCTCTTAAGATTTTTGGGTGTCTATGTTTCCCTAACCTAAGACCATACAATGCTCACAAACTACAATTTCGTTCCACCCCCTGCACCTTTATCGGTTACTCCTTCACTCACAAAGGATATCGGTGCCAAGATAGCACTGGAAGGATATATATCACCCGACATGTCACCTTTCATGAAAACCAATTTCCCTTTAAGACTATCCATACAACCACTACCTCATGCAACAAACCAGTGTCAACCAGCTCCAAACTTCTAGTTCTAAGATCCAACCCTTACCAATCAGCTCTCTCTCCGTCACCTGCTAGGTCCACATTACCTACTCTCACACCTTCTCCTATGTCAACTACTTCTTTACCTGCCCATTCCACAATACGACCTACTCTCACACCTTCCCCTATGTCAACTAATCCTTTACCTACTCAGTCTACAATACAATCTCCTTCTACTACACCTTCCCATAATCTCCCAGAGTCAAACATTCCAACAAGTTCTCCACCTGTGTATCCTGTACCACAAAACACCCACCCAATGCTTACTCGCAGCAAAGATGGCATATTCAAGCCCAAGGCTTATCTCAGCAGTATTGGTGAAAGTGAAGCTTCTGCAGTTCCCACTAGCATCCATGAAGCCATGACACACTCTTATTGGCGTGATGCAGTTCAAGCCGAGCTGGAAGCTCTAGCTCACAACAACACCTGGAGTCTCTGTCCATTACCGCTACACCGTCGCACAGTTGGATGTAAGTGGTTATTTAAAATAAAAAAGAAGGCTGATGGCATCGTTGACCGGTATAAGGCTCGTCTGGTTGCAAAAGGTTACTCGCAACATGCAGGGACAAACTTTCGGGACACTTTCAGTCCAGTTGTTCGAGCAGTAACCATCAGAATGGTTCTTGCTGTCGCCACCATGAAGAGATGGCCTCTTCGGCAAGTAGATGTAAACAACGCATTCCTGAATGGAGAACTATCTGAGGATATATTCATGGATCAGCCGCCGGGTTTTGAAGTGTCAGGTCCTAATGATCAGCGACTGGTATGCAAGCTGAATAAAGCTCTATATGGGTTGCGTCAGGCTCCAGGGGCCTGGTTTCATACTCTCAGGCAGTTCTTGGTCAGCAAGCTGGGTTTCCGTGCATCCAAAGCTGATCCATCGTTGTTCATACGTAACAGTGAAAAAAGCCAGCTTATTCTCATGGCCTATGTCGATGACATTGTCATCACAGGCAATTCAAATGAAGCCATTGATCATGTCGTCCATCAGCTACACAATCAGTTTGCGCTCAAAGATTTGGGTTGTCTTAATTTTTTTCTTGGTATTGAGGTACAGTACATTAATTGCGGGTTGTTCCTCAGTCAGAAGAAATATGTACAAGAGATTCTATCAAAAACGGGTATGGCAGGTGCAGCTGCCACTCCAACGCCTATGGTTAGCCTTCCTAAACTTACTGCCACTTCCCCCGATCAAAAACCTGTTGATGGGCAACTCTATCGCAGCACTATTGGTATGCTTCAATACCTTTGTGTTACACGACCTGATTTGTCGTTTTGTGTTAACAAACTCAGCCAGTATATGAACTCCCCTAATGAATCTCACTGGAAGGCTGTTAAACGAGTTCTTCGCTATCTGGTGGGCACTTTAGAGCATGGACTGGTCTTTACACAGGGGCAGTTTCAGTTGGTATGCTACTCCGATGCTGACTGGGCATCATCTGTTGAAGACAGGCGTTCAACTACAGGCTACGTGGTTTATTTAGGATCTAACCCCATTGCCTGGTGCTCAAAGAAGCAGGCGGTGGTTTCGCGGTCATCCTCTGAAGCTGAATATCGCAGCTTAGCCAATTGTGTTTCTGAACTGGTATGGGTGCAGCAACTGTTACAGGAAGTAGGGGTGTCACTGGAACAAACCCCAGTGATCTGGTGTGATAACACCTCCACTGTGTCTATGGCCGCAAATTCGACCCATCATGCTAGAGTCAAACACGTGGAGATAGATCAGCACTTTGTTCGTGAGAAAGTGCTTGAGGGTCAGCTTCAAGTCAACTATGTACCCTCGGCAAACCAAATCGCTGATGTTCTTACTAAACCTGTTCCTCCCAAGTCTTTTGCTGGTTTCCGACAAGCTCTTTAAGTTTCAACCTGAAGCTCAGCTTTCAAAGATGTTCACAACCAGGAGAATGATAGAATATAATGACTGTTAGTCTGTTAGGCAGTTAGTAGTTATTCTGTTAAAGTATTCTGTTAAAGAAGCTAACAGCTTAGCAGCTACTGTTATAAATACTGTATCAAGTCTATTCTATGAACAATGAAATAGATGTATATGCTTGGTGTTATCTACAAGCTATACTTTAACATTAATCACTTTGAAGAATAAATTTAATTTAAAGGATCAATAATATCCTATAAAAATAACACGTGTTACATACCAAAATTACATAATGTCTCCTTGAAGAATTTATTGAGATCTCCACAAATGGTAACTATTAGTATGTTGAAGATGAAATCCCCAGGTGCTTACAGAAAGTTTGCCCAGCAATAACATAAAATCATTACACAACTATCCTGTTGGGCTTTTTGCTTCAAATCGCTATCTACTAGTTTTTAAGTGGTTCATTCTTAAACTACCACTGGATTTGAATTATAAATAAGGCTCCGGGAAAATATTTTCCTTCTTTTACCGTGTTTGTTTGACCCATGCCTGGAATCACCAATGGTGAGATTATAGTGAAGGAAAGTAAAGCCACGATCAGCTCCGGCGGGACGCCATTTCTTCACATCATTGGACACACGTTTCAAAGTACAAAACAAAGATACAAACATGTTTCTGTTTAAGGAATCACCAATAAACCCTGCACTGTTGAATATTGATGAGGCCTAATTTGCTTTAAATTAACTAACTTTGAGACAGAGAGATCGGGGAAGTACCAATGTTGGTACCTCTGTAAGTGTGAAGAAACTGGAGGGGATCGAACGGTGGGAGATCACAGTTACGAACCGTTGGATTTGTTGTTCAAAATGCAATTCCATCCTTTGAATATCTCCTTGTAGCTACTGTCGTATCGATCAAATCCCGCATTTGGGTCGTAAACCCATGACCCATCGGAGTAATCGCATGAGGAATCGCCGGTTGCAGATGGGTGGGATTGGCGTCGATGGGTTTAAAACGGAGGAATTGGGGATGAGTTGTGGAAGAGGAAATGGAGGCTTTTCTGAAAATAGAGAGAAGAAGAAATAAAGAAAGAGATGAAGCAAATGAGAGACAACAAAGGGAAAAGAGATGAAAGCTTCTTTGTTGCTGCCATGGAGGTCTTTGTTAACCATTAAACACACTGCTTAGAGGAGCTAAGCGGCTAACCCCCAAGGGAAAAACACATGCGAGATCTAGCTTGAAGGTAAAAAACAGAGTAATGGGTGATATATGACGTGCCACAGGGTGGATTTGAGTAATTTCATTTGACTGCTTTGACTCAAAAGCCAAACACGTGTTTCAATTCAAGGTTATATCTTTTTCACTTTCCTTTCAAATTCCTTAGCTTGTTTGGTTACTGAAAAAAAAAAACAAAAAACCATTGCTCTTTCTTTTATCATTTCATTTCAACAAGTCCTTATATTTTACTTTTTTGAATTTGGGTTGAATGGGTGCAGAAGCCAGAGTGTTTCGGTTCCAGTGAGAAGCATCAATGTCTTCAAATGTTGTACCGACTGGTGCTTGTAGCTTTTTCTCCTAAATTCGAATTTAGCTTCTATACTTCAATTTATCAATTTTGGTCCCTATACTTAAAATCTAATTTAACCACCAAAAATCAATGACACGAATCCCTTTAACTGTAATCTAATCAAACTAAAAATAACTCAAATAAGTAATTTAAAAATACCTAAAATAATTTTAGTCCCGGAGAACTGGGAAAGTTACACTCATAATCATCGGGATCATTTTATTTTCACCACTTATTTAATTATTTTAATTAAAATAATTATATAAATTAATGATTGCCACTAACAAATTACATTGACCCATTGATTAACTGAGAGGTAATAAGTTTTACTTTTGATTAATTCCAAAACACATTTCCTCTTCTGTTTCTCGTCACTTTTTTGCTGCACCATCATCCATCGTTTTTGGGTTCTTCTCTTTCTCTGCTAAAAACATTTAGCAGCCCAAAACAAGAACTACTTATGTACCAAAAACATTTAGCAGAAAGTGAAATAGAAAACCCAAGATTAGCTTTGTCTCTTTACCGTCTAGCTACTGTTTTATCTCTTCGTTTTCTTTAAAAAAAAAGGTTAAAACAAATGCTACTGAAACAGGAAAAATAACATGCAAAGATGAGCAAAACAGGGAGCTTTTGTAGTGTGGAATTGGAGAGAGTATTTCATTTATATTTATATTTGATTTCTAAACATAAGGTAATCTAAAATTTGTTTGTTTTTACAGGGTAAGGATGTTAAGAAGCGAGACTCTTGCTTTGATCATAAACCTGAAGAGGCATTCAAGACCAACTTCAAGATCTTGAATCAACAGCTCCAAGTCTTTCAGCTGGTTTTGCATCTCAACATTTATGATCTCATATTTCCTTATTTCGAAGGATTTCAAAGCAATATCAACCTTTTCAAATTCATTCACATTTCTTCCAGCAGCTTCGCATGCTATTCTTCTGTGATGCAATAGTTTTGAAACTGATAACCAACTTCTAGGCTTTGGTCCGGAGATGAGAGATAACAAATCCTCAACCATAGAACAAGTCACTATTTCAATCTCCTTCAGCATGCTAACAGTGGCAAGTGAAAGAGAAAGAGAAGAACCCAGAAACGATTTGCATTGGTTCGTGGGCTGCTAAATGTTTACTTTCTTTTGGGGTTATTTTAAGAATGTCAAAGAAGTACTTTCAAGGCTTTAAGCAGAGAAAGGGAAGAACCCAAAAATGACTGATGATGAAGTGATGAGAAAGAGACGGGAAAATTGTTTTTATACTATTTATATAGAGTTCTATAAAATATAATTAAAAGCAAAAGAAAAATGTGAGGTATCAGTTACTCAATTAGTTAGTTAATATTTTATTACTAGTGAATGAAATTTTGATCGTAGGGATTAATTTATATAATTATTTTAATTAAAGTGATTAAAGAGATTAAAATACGACAAATGTGATTAAAACCAAACAATGATAAACATTGCGGATTTGCGAAAAATTGAGAATCACTACTAGAAGCGCTTTACGGCAAAAGTGAAACAAATTCTGATGCATTCATCAGGGAAGTTCTGAAAAAAATTGAAAAATGCGTATAATTAGACATATTCATGAATTGGACCATCAGCACTAAAAATGAGAGGATTTAGATAAAAATATATGTTCAAAAAATGAGTTTGGGTAAAAATATAAGGCTCGTTTAGAAAATAGGTCGGGTTTTAGGTAAAGTTTTTTTTTGTTCGAGTTTGACCTGGTCCAATCCAAATTTGTTAAAAAAAAACTTGTTTTCTCACTGTTTTGCTGTTGTTTTTTTACTATTTTTTTACTATTTTTTTACTATTTTGTTGTCATTTCACTATTATCTTACTACTATTTTGTTGTTATTGTTTAGATATTGTATAACTATTATTTTATTGTTAATTTTGCTACTATTATAAAGGCATTTACTTGTTCAATTGTATCTATTTTAGTCTTATTTAAGTATAAAGACTTTTTTAAAAATTTATTTTCAATTTGTTGTGAAATATATATATTTTTAATGTTTTTATGTTTTTGATGAATTATATTTTTAAAATTTTTAATACGGGCGAGCCAAGCCAGGCTCAAATATTAGCATTTTTATCCAAACCGAGCTTGGATAAAAATTTAGGCTCATTTTTTGGCCCGGGCCTGACTCGATTCATGGACAACTTTATCAACAACTAAATTTTATTTGAAATAGATGCCACATAAGGCAAAAGCGTGACTCATCGGTGGTGCTTTTAGAAAACGCTTTTGCTTTTTGTGGCACGTTCCGTCACCAAAAACAATCTATTTTGACAAATAAAAAAAATGAAGTATTTTATTAAGATATTTGAAAGGAAAATCACATAATATAAGAATGTGCCTAATATAACCTAGTAGGATCAATAATCACGAAAAGGGAGGATTGAATTGGTGTTTAAAAAATTTAAACAAAAATGAAAAACAATAAAGACATAAAAATTTATAACGTTTCGACCTCAATTACCTACCTCCACTGTGCTTACCACAACTAAAGATTTTCTAAATTCACTAGATTTTAACCTTTTAAAAACAATGTTTAACTTTTACAATCTCTCTTTTTACAAGGCAAGATAGGACCACTAGGTTTTCTACCCAAAGCTTTAAGTAAATCCTCTCGAAAATGAGAAAATAAAGTTTGGAAAGAATTATCACCTCTAGAAGGTTGATATGTACAATAAAAACACTTTTACACAATAATACAACACTTAAAGAATGAATCACAACTAAACCCACAAGTGTGTACAAAAGAATATTAGAAATTATTGGAATGAAGCTCTTGATATTTATGCACTTGTTTCTTATCTTCATGTGAGTGTTCTTGAATGATATTTATACAGTCTCATTGAATTATGGACGTTTGGAGCCGTTGGAAGGACTTTCTAGCCTTTGGGAGCATTTATTTCGCACATTTAATGCAACATGCAGTAGTGCGTCTCAAGACACAGACCTCTTGCCTCGAGACAGGAAAAACAAAAATATGACTGTTAAAGCTAGAAGCTTTGAGACACAAATGGCTTGTCTCGAGACACATGGAAAATTGTCTTGAGACAAGGCTCCCCTGAAGCAAACCTTAACTTCAATGTTTGGTTATCTCAAGCAAAAGGCCTTTTGTCTCTAGATAGGGTTCCCTTGTAGCTTACCTTAGGTTTGGTGTTGGCTGGTCTCAAGACAAAGTGACTTTTTCCTCGAGACAAGGCTTCTTTAAAATATTTTTAGCTTTGATGTTGGTTTGTCTTGAGACAAGACTGGGAACTTTAAAAAATGTGGCTTAGAAACATTTTAAAAGACTTGGGGGTTCTCAAAAATTTTTGTAGAAAGTTTAAGTCATTTAAAAATTTTATTTTTTGAGTTTGTAACAGTTGAAAATATATTTGAATAAGAGTAAAATAATTTATACAAATTTGATTAAAGGATCTTATAATTAAATTTGTTATATCAAAACAATTGAAAATCAAAGCTAACATAACCTTCTCATAAAATTGAATGGCACATCTTATGTGTCTTTAAATTAAGAAATCTTATTTGCTAATTAAGCAATCATGTGAATTTGGAAATTAAATTTTATAGTAAAATATAAATATATGGAATTATAAGAATCAAATAACTCACATTTGTTTGTAAATCAATAGTATTATAGTGTAGGTTTGAGAGCTTGGGTTCAATTTGGTAAAAGTGTCATGGAGATCCCTATACTAAGAGTTGGATTATATTTTGCCCCTTTACTCATAAAATGGGTAAATTAGTCCATTTATGTTAAATCAAAGAGCAAACTGATCTTTCTGTTAAAAATTTTATCTATTTCTACTATTAAAAACTAGTCCATGTATGTCAGCATGATGTACATGTGGCATGCCACAAATCATTGTCTGATTATTCTGTTAGCCATGTAAGTTTTTTACAATACAAATGGATGAAAATTTTAATAAAAAAGACTAATGTGTTATTTGAACTAATGTACATGGACTAATTTTTCCCATTTTATGAGTAGAGAGGTGATTGCGCCACGAGTAGAGAATTAACACAAAATGTAATAATTTAAAAGTGGTTTAACTGCAAGTGTGACAAATCAGTTGTAATATTTTTAAACATTATAGTGGAACACTTCGAGCATTATAAGGATTGAACCCAAGAGAGATCTGGTGGTAAGGCGAATGACATTGATCAAGCATGCAATTAAGAAGTCTAGCTAGCTAATCACTAAGTGCTATATTACGACAACTAATCATTCAAGGTTAATTGCACTAAATTACACTTAGGATGACTAAATTGAATAATAGTCAAAAGTACACAACTATCAATTCAATGAGATAAAGTGGTTGATTGATACCCGTGTTGTGAATTAATTCTTAGATTAGGGATCTAAAATTTTCAAACTCCTAATTGGTCTAATTTTACCTCTCGGTCGTCATTTTACCCAATTAGACGATTTAGTCTGTTTTATCTTTCGACCTCATTAAACTAAATCGGGACAATCAAATTGGTTAGCGATAGGATCTTCTCTCAGCCTCACCTATCTAAATGTTCACCTAGAGGCATCAACTCTAGGTTTTGAAGTCTATTCAATTTAGTCTAATTTTTACGATTTAGTCCCTAACCCAAAAATTAACCATGCAACATTTCAATCAACTAGTCACCATAAAACTTACTGCCTATTCATCACAAAAATACAAATATCAACCAAATTCATACTCAGATGATTCATCAAATAACCATAAAAAGACAAGGTTTAGAGGTTCTTAGTGACTCTTGAAGGAGTCCTTGTTGAAGATGATGACAAGAAAAAGGATGATGAAACACAACCAAAGATGATATTTTTTCACTTTTGAAAGCTAACAAGATGAAATTCTATTGAATGCTTTAAAGAGAACTCAAAATAACAAGAGAGAGTTTTGTATCTACTTCCAAGAAAACTAAAGTTACAGTAAAAATAAAGAAGAAACTAACAACCATTAACTACTAACCTAAAAGAGGAAAACCTAGAAAACTAAAAATGTTGAAAAGAATAAAAAAGATGATAAAGAGCCTCCTCTTTTTTTTTTTGTTTGGCATCAAGTTGCCTTTAATACTACAAATTCTATAACTCTAATGTTTGACAAAAATGCCCTTGGAGAGAATGAATTGACTTGTGTTGATGTTGGATACAAAATTACCTTTGTAGTTTTTTACACCCCATTAGACTTTAGTGTCACGACATCCTTGACGGTAGGCACAATCTTGGCTTTGGGGTTTTTGATGTCACGACACAGCCTAGCTAGTGTCTCGACATCATTGACAGTGGCACTAGGTTCTTTCACTTCAACCATCGGCTTGGAATCGCGACCTTGAAGGCTTGTAGTCTAGACATTGAGGCTCAATGTCTCGACATTCCTAATGTCGCGACTTCCATGGCAGATTGCTCCAAGTTGATTTTTCGTTGAAATTTGATTCCTTGAGGAGATATAGGGTCAGTGTCGCAACACATACAACGGTTGATGTTCTCCTCAAGGTTTGGCCTTAGTCATCTTCCTACACAAACTCAAATCAACCATTAGACTCCCAATGACGGTTTTGTCAATTTGGGTTTCAAAAGGAGTAAATCGTAAGAAAAGCTATCATTAACATTAAAAACTAAAAATCAATAAGAAGTATTAAAAAGGCTCATAAATTGCTAGAGAATAAACTAAAAATCAATAAGAAGTATTAAAAAGGCTCGTAAATTGCTAGAGAATAAACTCGTCAAGTATTCGAGAGAGCCTAATTTTACATATCAAATTATGACGTATCAAGAGGAAAAAATGTAATCTAACTCCTTGTACAGGAGCCTCCATGGTACTTTAATTGTTCAATCCCATGCAACCCCATTCCCCACCCCCAGTTATAAAAAAAGAGTTATGGTCCAGAAATAAAGATATGATAATAGGTACTATATATGAGATAAATTTCAAAATTATATATAAACTTTGATTTAATGTACAATTTGATATATGAACTTTGATTTTAATTCAATTGTATACATTAGAAAAAAAACAAATAATTCTACTTATTTTCACATTGATAACTATAATTATTTATGTATTACACATTAATAGCATTATTGGTTATTTCTGAAAATGCATCAAAATAAAATATTATATACACAATAAAATAAAATTAAAATTCACATATAACATTACATAATAAAACAAAGTTGATATGTAATTTTAATATTTAGGTTTATTGCATGTTAATTTTTTCACTAACATACCACCATTTTATTAGTTAATTATATATATATATATATATATTAAGTGTTGTATTCGTACACTAACAATGTATTTTTAATTTCACAAGCAGTCTTAAAAAATTATCATGAGTCCCTCCTCTCTTTTTTAATATTGTACTATAATCTTATAGGATACGTGTCAACCTCCTATTTTACTTGTGGAGTCTAAACATTGGTGAGAGTGTACCAAATATTTTTTTGGTATATTAAATATATTAAATGAAGTTAGTTGTGAGAAAGAACCAAACTAGTGTAGATGTCAAACCCCATTAAATTTCCAAAGATATGTTGGAAGGTGAGAGGGTGAACGTGATCACCCTTCTTTCCTAGAATCAGCATTTCTCAAGTCATAGATCTTGCCACCAAAATGAAATCCGATGCCATGAGCTATATTAATAGCACCTAACATGTATTGACAAAAGTCTTCAGCAAGAAAAACAGTAGTGAAACATTTCTAAGTTTCTTAATTGACTTATATTTAGGTCAAATTTTGATATTAGACCTTGTACTTTATGTAAATTATGAATTTAGTACCTATACTTTAATTTGATACTTTTAGTTCTTGTAATTTTCGAATTTTGAAATTTTAGTCTTGACTCAATGGTAACAATTTAATTTGTTTGGTTAAATTATGTTATTAGTCATGTATTATGCTTAAAGTTATAAATTTAGTCCATTGGATTATTTTTAATGGCTATATTTTTGAATTTCAAAATTCTAGTCTTAATGCAAATAACAATCATTAAATCTATTAACTGATTTTTGTAAGTAATATGTAAAGATAACAAACAAATATAGATAATATGTTTGACACATCAAACTTTAAAAATAATATAATTTAATGAATTTAATTAGTTATGATTTGGTTAGAACTGAAATTTTCAAATTCTAAAAGTACAGGGACTGGAAATAACCAAATTAAAGTACACGTATTAAATCCGCTATATAAAATACAGGGTCTAATAGCATAATTTGACCTTATATTTGTATCTTAATGAAAGTCATTGAAATTGTCAGTTTTGTATAGTCCCGTTATCTTGATTTACCTAATGTTTACTGTTTAATTCAAAGTTAGAGAACGTGACTCGAATGACTCAATGTCCTGCTACCATGGAACAGGATCCAAAATTTGTGCTTACACATTAAACTAACCCCATTTTCACTGAATGAAAAAAACAAAACAAAAACAGTCGTAATGATTCACTGGATTGAAGAAAGTTGCTGAAGCTTTTGCATTGCAGTTTCCAACGACATGCATACAACTCTAGAATTTCACAATAATGTATCATGACCTGACTCGGTTTGCTGAGGCTTGTTGTGGGTGCATAATTCGAAATTAGGTCTTTCTAGATTTCAACCTGCATTAATTCTCAAATATAAAGAGAAGGTGACAAAAACTTGAGTGATTCGTAAGTGTTCAGAAAAGAACAATTTGGGATTATATCCACAATGTGGCCTAGTAGGTTGGGTCAAGTCCTGACAAAAAAGGGAATAAAGAAGGATCTGTTAAAGAGAAATATCAACTCTGCAAGTTTGGAGAAGTTGATACTTCATAGCAGAACCAACTTGGAAGCCCTTTATTCGATCACTAAACGAAATATAAGCAGGACAGTGGACGTTAATTTGATAGCGACGCGAAATCCAGGACCCAACTTTCCATTTTACGTGGCCGAAAACCTTGATGTCGAGCATCACCAACCCACCATTCATGTCAGCGCTCAACCCAGCCTGAAGAAATGGAGCCACCGGCACATCATTACCGTACAAGAATGGGGACCAAATGGTGAAGTCTCGACGGCCCTGGTAGGTTGTGGGTAGGAGTGTGGGTAAAGTTATCTGCTGGTTACGATAGGATGCGAAGATATCGAGTTTGCGGTAGGAAATGCCGATCCTGCTATTTGGGTTCCTTGCAGCTAAAGTGATTTGGAGGTTGGAAGTGAGCAAGTGAGGGGCAGTACTAAGGTTGAAAGCATAGATGGTGACGTCTTGGAGGAGGAATCTGGGCTTGGAAGGGTGGAGAATTGCCCATACCAGGAGGACTACTATGGCGCAAACTATCAATAACCCGACAATGGCTATCGCTATGCGCTTCACTAGTTGGTTCCCGTCCTGGTGGTGGGGGCAGTATTCTTCTGTCATGATTTCAGGTGGCGGTGGAGATGGCAAAGATTGAAAGCTTTTGGAGTGGGAGATTTAGCAACACGGATAACAACTAAGATGCCACATATAAAGAGTTCTCAGATGTGTATTAACTAGTAACGTTAATTAGGTGAAAATGAATCAAGCATTTAATCTAAATTTCTTTATTTGTTGGTATGCGAAATATTCAAATTGAAGCATAATTTATAATTCTACAAAATAATATCACATCTTTTAAAAATTTTAAAATTAATTTTAACCCTTTAAAGTATTAATCATATTTCTTAGTTGATTGTTTAAAATTGAAGGAGATTAATAAAATAAATAGCCAGATGCCATCATTATTAATTGTTATTTGGTTGATTATATAAAATTTAAGGGATCAGTAAAATAAATATAGAAAGACCTAATTAATAATGAGTCAGTCAAACCTATTTTGGGATCCAATGCAAAAGTTGACCTGTACAGATATATAGAGGTAATTATAGCAATATTACTTCTGCTTTTTCTTTTCTCAAAATCAATAAAATGATTGTAAAAGTTAATGCTAATTTCCCCTTCCACAATAATATATATTTCACTGTTGCACCAAATAGTTTTGACTTGTTCTTGTTATACAAGGTTAATTGCTACTCCTAATATTTCTTTAATTTTTAAATTGGAAGAAAAATGTATTTGTGTCACGGACCGGAGATCAAAACCCATGATCATTGCGCATAAAATGTCATATAAAAATCAACTTATTAAATGGAGCCCATTTGACCCACGTGAATTGGCCTAATTTATGGAATCCAAGAAAAAACCATCTACTTGAAGCCTTGGTAATCTAGTGAAACACTTCAATAAAACTAGAGTTACCAGAATAATTAATGTAAATTCTAAGGGATAAAGAATGTATAAAATTTAAATCCCTTAGGACTCTCACCTTGTAAATAGGCACAAATCTTGACCGTCGATGTAACTCAATCTGTACTGTTGGTTTTGGAGGAGCTCGACTATAAATAGAAGTATTCTCCCTCATTTGCATTCACTCAATTGTAATCTTTCATAGTAATTTAATACTATTGAAAGCATTTACTCAAACACTTGGTGTGCACTACTTTTCTGTGGTTTTTTGTTCGTTCGTAATTTTTTGTCTTTCGAGTTTGTTTTTGCTTTGCTTCAATACTTTAGAGAATTTTTGTAAGAATTTTTATTTTTCGAGAGTAGGTTGACTTAGGCAGGATTTGAACCCAAAAAATCACTTAAAGCCACGTGATTTGCTAGACTAAACATCTAGCCCTGTGACACTTGAATGTGTTCGAATCCACGTTCTTCTTATTGTTGTAATAACAACCGTGCTAATTGAGTTAAGATTCAATCAATTGCACCCAACACTTATTGGTTAAATATATTATTTTTAATGACACATATTGTGTTATGCATGATATTATCAAATCAAATCATGATAAATTAATTTAATAATTTTAAAAATAACAACATAATATTAATTACATTGCATTAATATGAAAATTTAAATTTAAATTCAAAATATAAATAAATATAACAAAAAAACATTTTATCAATTAGAAAATAAATATGTAATCGCTTTTTTAGAAAAATCTAATTGAATGATATAAAATATGAATATTATAATATTTTATAATACAATTTAATTAATTAAATTGATGTAATAATATTTAAAATATATAATTGATAATGTAATTGTAAGTTAATTTTGAAAATAATAATTTCAATATAAATTTAATTAGCTACTATAAAGATAATGGTACTTATAAAATATATAACATTTTACTTAATTAATAAGTTATGTGAATTTTTACAGTTGTAATTAATCTTAAAAATGAACTTATTAAATATTATATTATAAAATTTAAAGCATAATTAAGCTTTGATATTATAAAGATTATGATATGTAGTGTAAAAATACATTTTGGTCCCTTTCAATTTTGATATTGAGCAAATTGGTCCTTTTAAAAATCAGAGTAATTTAATCCTTATTAATTTCAAAAGTGAGCAAATAAGGATAAATAATCATGACGTTAATGCATTTCATCAATAGTACATAATTTTGATTGGTATAATGACAAATTTAGTTTTAGATGTTTACATATTCATCAATTTGAACAACTATGTGTATATTAAATTATAATCTATGATATGGTATTCCATAATATAATAATATAAAATACATATATGTATAATTATTAATTAATTTATATTATATATTAAAATTTTAGCTAAATTCAGTTAAATTAATATGGTATAAAATGTAAAGCAAATTCATGATCACGATGTGTATAATATTTTATAAAGTTTATATAATGTAATATAATTATGCAAATTGTAACAGTAAGTTTGCATTGTATTATCGTTATGTAAAAGTAAAATTAGTTATTACGTCAAAAATAAAAAAATATTTATAACTTATAAAACACTAAAATTATTTAAATCCACTAAGCCCGCCCAACCTGAATCAAGTTGAATCTGATTTGAGCTTGAAAAATTTAAATACAAAAGAGTAATCTTAAAAGAACCAAGCTAAAAAATACTAAATCCGAAAAAGTTCTAGCCCTAATATACGTAAGTCCAAAATAGTCTAAATCTGAAAACATGATCTGAACCCACGTATTTGGCACCTTCTTAATTTTAAAAATGGTTATTGTTGGTGCGGTGAAAGAAAAAGATTTAACCAAAATTTGAGATATATATACACATATATTTATCACATGTATGATGAATTGATTATCATGAACTTCAGTCAAATTTAAAATAATAAGATTATCATGAAAATTAATATGATCTCTAATTTATCTTCCATCAGACAAGATATATGTTGAATTACTATGCTTGAAAAAATACATATATTTTGATAAATAAATAAAAAAAAGTAGCTTGCATGCTCTAGGAATTAATTTAATAAACCTCTATATTTTTGAGAACTAGGTTTATTAATAAATCGAAAATTAGCAATTTATTCACTCTAGACTCGAACCGAAACTATAATTATATTTATATATAAATAGAACACCTAAAAGAGAACCATCAAATTTACATTCATATTTAACACAGGATGAAAGATAAATAGAGATTGTTGGGGGCAGGTTAACATCCCTCGAAAACTACTCAACAATTCCTCCCATTTGTAGCCTATTCATTCTTTCCTTGCCTCTTTTCTTCTCTATTCTTCCCCTTTTAACCATGAATGCCATTCATCTGCTCCTGAAAAATCCAAAATACAAACCAAAATCAAAGCTGGAAGAGTTTTGGTGCATGACAAAGAATGGCATATGCCATTGCAGATAAAGATGACAGCACGTTCATCATCACTCCCTCGCATCTCAAGTTTCATGAACCAAATTACGAGTGAAATTTGATTTACATTCCATGTCTGTCACCAAGAAAAACTAGAATCAACATATATAACACAAGTGACCAAAGAGTGAAAAAACGAATATCACCTACTCAGAGCTGAGGACAAGAATATGATCATGAAAGGAAAAAGCTAAAAGATTGACTCTCCCAAAAGAAGGTAAGGAGGACTATCAAGCAGTGAAAACAGAGTAAGACAGCACAACTAAAATCGAAAAATGGAAAGCACAGATGTATAATCTGTTTCTAACATTAATTATAAGGGAAGATTTATTTCTCTGTAAAAGATTAGCAACTAGGTACCAAAATTCAGTTTCCAGTCCATTAACAAAACAGAGAAAGAGGAGCTTTGAATCTACCAATTCACAAACTTGAACATCAGAAAATAAAATTTCTAGTTAGTAACCCAGTTCCACGAATAGGCCAAAAACAAGGATTAAACAAATCAACATAAATCTGTGACAGCTAATTAACATAGTGCACTGCTCCCCACTGTATACAAAAGGACTCACATTGAAATCCTCTCCCTTCCCATTAATCCAAAAATTTCCCCCAAAAAAGTAGTTCCATAGCCAAATCTCAGCATAAAACTGTTTAAAAAGATCTATCAGGTTACGGGTATGATCAAGTTGGCCATCCTTCCACCACCAACATTATCCCTTATACGAAGTACAAACTTCTGCCAACTGCCAAAGCAAATATTTACTTTCATGTTCGGAACAAAGTCAGCAGAGAGCCATCCACTCTTTTATGGCAATATTATACCAGCAGTGTCATTATAATTAGTTAGTACAATAACCAGTTCGATTGTATTTTGGATCAAATTTTGCCCTTCTCAAAGCATAACCATAGCTGAAGGTTCAAACATCAAATCACTGTGCTTTAGCAGCATAAAACTTAAATCAATTCCGAATACATTGAAAAACCTTACACAGCAACATTATGTCACGGCTGCAATCATTTTCATTGAAGTTGAAATGAAGATGAATTTTAGCTTCACAACAAAGAAACTTCAGAGTCAAAACTGAATTCAAAGGAGAATAAAGAAGGAATAGGAAGTGAATAAAATAATTAACCAGGAACCATTAAACTACACATCCAACAACCTATTATTCAATAGATTAATACATAAAGGCTAAAAAAAACGTTCTCATTGAAACTATTTTATCATTTTAAATCCTGGAAATTCCCCAAGTTAGCCATGATAAGGAGAGAAATTAAACTGAATACTCACAGTAAATCAATCAACACTGCATTTTTTGGAACCGCCGGTCATCTTTCCGGAGGAACCAGTAAGCGCCACGTCGTAACACCAAACCCTAAGTATCCTACGCCGTCCTCTCCACCCCCCGTATCGAAACGCAACGTCGGCGACCACCTTTATATTGAACTTGATCTCGCCACGGCTCCTCTCCCCATTCATCGCGTCGACAACCTTTCCTTCCACGAAAGAATCCACCACCGAATAACTTGCCTTCACCGAGTTCTCCTCGCGCGTGCCCTGCACGAACGGCCCGATCCTCGTCTCAGTCAAGAAGTCGTCCTTGTGGAAAACCGACGAAACGATGTCTCCGTAGTAGATGGAGAGCTTCTTGTTGGGGTTGGAGACCTGGAACTGGGCATTCCATGTGCCGTTCACGCGCTGGTTGGAAGCGTTGAAGTTGGAAAGGGAGATGGATTGGATGGAGAAATCGGGGAGGTGAGGGCGGAGGACGAGCCAGAAGATGAGAAGGATGGTGCCGAAGATGATTAAGAGTAAGGCGAAGGCGACGAAGAGGCGGCGGAAGAAGGTGGGGCGAGGATTTTGAGGTGGGGGCGCTGGGTAGTAAGGGTATGGGCTGGGGTTAACGTAAGGGTAGGCGGTAGTGGATGTGGCGGGGGGTGGCGGACCGCAGCCGTTAACGTTATGAACCGGGTAACCAGTTACCGGTCTGGAAGAGTCCTGCATTTTCTAGTTTTTTTTTCTTTCCAAAAGGAATTTACTTTTGCTTTGCTTTGCTTTGCTTGCAAACAGTGGAATCGGAATCGAAGAGATATTGGGGCGGCAAATAATACTCCTTGCTGTCACCAGTTAACAGAAATTTGTAAATTTAATGTTCAAGAATTAAATTTATAGTATAACACATATTTTTATGTACCAAAAATATTGTATTTTTGGTACCAAAAATACATATCTATCTAGATTCTAGAAATATATAATATAATTTATAATCTATATAAAATATAAGTTTAAAAAACAGTTGAGAAGACCTTTTATTTTTATTATATTATTAATTTCATATTTATAAATAATTATCATATTTGATTTAAAATTATTAATTTTAAAAGTTGAAATAAATTAAAAATTGTGACAGCTATACATTTAAAAATAATTAAGTTATTTAGTAGATAAAAGTTCGAGTTTGAAAAACATTTGAATTAATAAAATATCCATTGTTTTTCATTATATTATTAAATTTATATTTAAAATATTTATAATATTTAATTTAAAATTATTAATTTAAAAATTAGAATTATTAGTTTGAAATGTTTGAATAGAATTTTAAATTTAATAATCATTTGTTGAATATGTTAAAATTGTTTTATTTATTATTTAAAATTTTCTATTATAATATTTGAATGGATAAGTTAATATATTTTAATCATCTTCAATAATTCAAACAATGAATATTATTTTACGTTAACTTCTCTAATTAAAAATACAATATTTAAAAAGCCAACTAAATATTAAATGTGTAAAACACATATAACACAAGTGATATTAAAACTACTATACATAAATGCATAAATTTGGAAAATTTTTGAACTGATAAAAATACTTTTATTTTTTAACATATTACTAAATTCACATTTAAAAATAAAAAGTTGAAATAAAATATAAATTGTGATGATTGTACATTTAAAATAATAATTTATTAAAACTAAAGTTGTGAGAAATACACATTTAAAAGTAATTATAATTTAACTTACAATTATTTGTTAAAATTGGTGTACTACTTTTAAAATAGAAGTTGTGCTAATTTTATTTTTAAAAGTTGTGCTAATTTTATTTGTGTAAAATAGAGTTATTATTGAATAAATTTCTAAGCATCTTAATTATCGTTTAATTACTATTAGACTTAATTAAGTTAATTAATTATTATTTTAAATAATGTTATTTTGCATTAATTACATAAATAAACATATATTATATGTTAAGGGAAAATTAGGGAAATATTCCAATTTTAAAAAATATTCAGGATTATAAGCTATTTTTATCAAATTTAGGAAAATAGGCCGTTTTTGGGAGACTCGAGTACCACAAGGCAAAAGCGCACCATGCAATTGATTTATTTAAAATAAATATATATATTAACCGTTGGATCGACAATGGTTAGAAAATCAAAGACGTTTTTTACTCAACGACTATAAAAATCCAATGGTAAATTTTTTTCCTATATCCCTTTGCACTTTCAAATTTTTTCATTCAATCCTATTCATCTATTCTCTCGACTCTTTTACTCAAATTTCTCCCAAATTCTTCTTCTCTTAATTTTTTATTCAATTTTCATCATTTTAAATATTTAAAAAATGATAATGCCTCTTATTTGTTTGGATCGCAAACACATTTCTGATGTCCAATTACAAATGGTAAGAAAATATTATTATATTTTTATCTTAATTAATATCATTATTTAATTTGTTGCTATTATTAGTTTTTTTATTTATTTTTTATGTTTATATAATCAGGATGAAGATCGGACTATTGAAACATATATACACAATTTAAGTGCAAGAGCACCGTGTGTTATTGATACACGTCTCGTATGCTCGGTGGGACTAAATTGGAGCCACACTTATTAGTGTTTTGCTAGAAAGATGGAGATCCGAGACATACATATTCTATCTTTCGTGCAGCGAGTATACAATTACTTTTGAGGATGTGACATTACGATTCGGTCTACTGGTTGATAGGTCAGTCATTTCGGAGTAGCGCGCGTTGGTGATTGGAGCGCAATTTGCCACCAACTATTAGGCAATGTGTTGAACAAGTTTTGTGGTAACCGGATAGATATGAAATGGATAGAAGATAATTTCTCACATCTCGACAACTATTCTAGTGCGGTTAAAAGACAGTAGTGCCCTCAAGCATGCATATTGAGGTTGATCGGGGTTTTTTAATGCTAGATAAATCTAAAAATCTGGTACAATATTTAAAGTGGCTTCTACAACTAATCGACCTAAAAGAAGCTGAACAACTCAGTTGGGGATCAGCTATCTTAACTACATTGTATCGAGAGATGTGTCGGGAATTGAAGCACAAAAAATCAAAATCAATGGTTGTGTACTCCTTCAGTCATAAGCATAGTATCGCTTTACCATTTTTACGTCCCGAGTAATATTTTCTTATCAATTCACATTCATAATAAGGTAAGATTCATTTAATAATATAGTTACCATATTATTATTTATTATTATTATTATATTTTTGGAATAACATACTATTTGAACAGGTGGAAATTACTTGAGTCATATGGGTATACCGAACGAACTTGAAGATATCCAGTTATTGTTAGATCAAAATTCAAAAGTTAATGTTAGTTTTTGAATTTTTCAATTACATAATAATTATGTAAGGATTTGAAATTTAATGTTAGGTATGTAATAAAATTTATAACTCATATTACAGTTTGAATGGATGCAATACTCTGATATTAGAATTCAAGAATGTATCCCAGTCAATTTTTGACAAATCGCAATATCTGGCACATTAAAGTGCCATTGATAGTTTTTGCAACGATTGAGATGCATGAATCTGATCGAGTGATGCACCAGTTTAGGTTTGTGCAAAATATTTCGCCCTCACCCTAAAACCTTGATGAACTTCACAAGATTAACTTGCAGAGGAGAATCGATGAAAATTGGCCTAAATTCCATGCTAAGTATATCTACTTATGGGAACATAGGTACGACTTCATACCTATGTTCGAACCAATTGTTAAACTGGATTTGGCGACATCTTCAGATTATATGACATGGTTTAGACTTCATGGTAAGCCATATTTATTGTCAAAAGGAGGAAAGAAGTAGACAAATTCGTCGTAGAAGGCCAACACGACCCCACATGAGGCCACAATTGGGAGTACATGCATCAAGTTCATCATCATCATCAACTTTAACCTCGAATGCTATACCAATGGATGCACCTTCCAACCAGTATGGTTCTTATTTTTCTAGTGCATTTACTAACCCTGTTTTTCACACAAGCACCAATTTATGCACCATCATACCATGCATCAACACCTTCTCCAGAAATATTCTTTGCACCACCTCCATCTATAAGAGCATATTACACTCCACTACCTTCAATAATACTAATTCATCCGCCATTGCCTACAATTCCAACATTTTATGCACAATCGGATTATTCAACACCATATATTTCTTTATCGATAATGTCACAAGCACCATCAGAATTACTGTTATTCAAAGGTGAGTCATCTTTACAACCACCTACTAATACAATCAATTATATAAGATGGCAACTTAGGATGCAAAGAATAACAATATGAAGATAATGTTAGAGATGAAGATGAAGATGAAAATTGATGTGGAGATGGAGATGAAGATGAAAATGACGATGATAAGCTCAATCCTCAACCAATAAAACATGTATTTTAATAATTTTATTTATTATAATAATTTTTATATAAATTTTCCAAACTTCATAATAGAACATATATTTTATCTATATATTACTAATATGTTTAGTTGATTTTTTGTAAACTTGTCTATGGGCCGGGCCACCCGACCTAGCCCAAAGACTCACTCGAAAAGTGAGAGAGTTTAAGTAAAAATATAGGCCCAAAAAATAGGTTTGAGAAAAAAAAGGCCCTGCTTAGAAAATGGGTTAGGCATGGATAAGGCTTTTTTGGCCCGACCCAAATATGCCAAAAAAAAACTGTTACTTTTCCTTGCTGTTTTTTGTTGTTGCTATTTTATTGTTATTTTTCACTATTTTGCTACCATTTCACTATTATGTTAGTACCATTTTGTTATTATTGTTTGAATATTGTATAACTTTTATTGTTATTTTTTTTTACTATTTTAGAGACATTTGTTTGTTAAATTGTACCTATCTTAGTGTTATTTAAATATACATATATATTTATTTTAAATTTGTCAGAAAATATTTATTTTATTATTTTTAGTATTTTTGATGTATTATATATCTTTAAAAATTTTATATAATAAATAATATAAAAAAATTAATACAGACGGGTCAGGCCAGGCCCGAGTTTTAGCATTTTCATCTGGGCTGAGTTTGGATAAAATCTTAGGCCATTTTTCGAACCAAACCTAGCAAACAGACTTTAAATTTTAGTTGCACCCAATCCAACCCATAGCCACCTCTAATTTTTTATGTTAACATTAATTTTACATTAATTTTTATTTATTTTTAAAGTTGACAAACACTGCTAGCTCATGCATTGCACAATTATGCAAGCTAGCATTTGTATAATTTTTAGTAAGTTTTTTAATTATATTTTTTGCACTTTGTATATATATTTTAATAAATGTATATATTTATAACTTTTATCTTTTTATAATTTTTATGTAACAGCCAGTTTTTAGTGAAATTGGAATACTGGTTTTGGGACCACAAATTTGAGTCCGAAAGAAAAATTATTTTAATATTATTGCATGGTCTGCATAATGATAGAAATATCAAATAAAAATTTCGTTAAGAAAATTTTACCGATTACATGTTTAATTAGATGTAAAGGACCAAATTGCATAAAATGTAAAAATTGAGTTCTAGTAGCTATAGGTATCAATAGCTATGGAAATCAAAATTTGAGGTCCTTATATGGCAAATAGACTATTAAGAGGAGTTAGTAGATAAGTATGCTTAGTCATCAATGGAAAATTAAACAAAGAAAATGACTAAGGGTGAGTTTGGATGGGCGGTGTGTTTACTTGCGGTTAGTGTTAAAATAACGGTGGCGTTGAGATTAGATACTGTAACAATACAGTAGCGTGAGACAAAAAGTAAGCTAAACGCATCGCACCGTACCCAATCGCCCATCCAAACCCACCCTAGATTGGAAGGATGAAATAATAAAAGATGATATTTTAATTAAATAAGAAATATCATCATTTTATATCATCTTTCCTCAAATTAAATACATGGAAACCCTAGTTAGAAGAGCTTGAAGGTAACAAACTTATTTGGCTTAATTGGGTAAGTATTCTTGTCCCATTTTAGTAATTTTATATTTATGAGATCGTAATAATTAATCTAGCTATCTCGGGATTAATTTGTAAAATTATCAAAGTACTAGGGTTTTTCCATTGATAAATATAGTTGAATTATGAAATTTTACTGTAAAAATAAAAGATGATTGATAGATAAACAACTTTTGTAAAGTGAATATTGATAAAATTATTATAATTTTGATACAATACTTAAAATTATTATAATTTTGATTGAATACTTAAAATTATTTACAATCTTTCTCAACTTTAACAAAGATAATGTCCACTAGAAATAAATCGAAATTACGAAAAGGAAAAAAATATTACAAATTGCTTCAAGTTAAAACCCTGGCACCGTATTACTAAAACCTCGTCTCTTTTGAGTGCCATAGCCGCCTCTACATTCCTTTCACTCTTCCAAACATCGAATTTTCATATTCCTTTTGGCCGAAGCTCCGTCAATGGCGAAGAACAAAAGAGAGCGAAACCAAAATCCGCAGCCATTTTTAGCAGATGACGATTCCGTCGCCTCTACAAAGAAACACTCCAAAGCTCCCAAACACCACCAGAAGCAAGACAAAGTAAGATTCCGCTTCCTTCCTTCAGCTTTTTCTTTATTTATTGAATTCTTTTTGTTGCTATTTTATTTTTTATTTTTTTTAAATCTATGTGTGTGTGTTTTTGCAGATGATTTCGTCGGGGATGAGCTCGAAAATCTTAAAAGAAGCGCTTCTTCAACAGAAGGAAATAGAAGAAGAAGCGTCAGGAGGGATCGCTAAGAGCGCGTTCGGTTCGGTTGAAGAAGAACCTAACAAGCATGAGGAAGAAGAGGACATTGACGATTTTGGTGGATTTTCTGAGACACAAAGTCAATTTGGCAACTATGAAGTAACAAATTTTTATTTAATCATTTAATTTGATTTAATTAAACATTTCAATATTGCTTTCCTGACTAGTTATCTTCACTAGTATGCTCTTTAGGAACTTAGGCTCGATTTACTGTTACTTTTTCCAATTTTCCTTTTGATATGAAGTATGAACAATTGAACTTTTATTTTTATGAAGAAAATATCAGGATTTTGTTGCAATATCAAATGTTAATTTTCTTTTTAACAATTTTAAGATACATAAGCAAATAGGACAAAGCTAGTTTCACAAGTAACAACCAAATGGAGCCTTAGTTTATTGAGGATTGCTTAGTTTTTTCCCCCTCTATTTGCAGATCATTGCAATTATTCTGGTTAAAAGGTCAGTTCTACGTTTATTTTATGTTGTAGGAGGAAATTGATGAGGATGATGAGAAGTTGCTGGAGGCATTCTTATCAAAGGATGCTGGTCCACAAAGGACACTTGCGGACGTTATAATTCAAAGGATCAAGGAGAATGATGCAAATGCTGCTTCAGGTAACTTTTTAAGTTGATTATATTCAGTTATTTGATCTACCGATATTGTGAAAGAATTTTACCTACTTAGAAATGGGGTTTTATGGTTGAAATTGTTTAATTGCAGAAAAACAACCTTTGCCTAAGTTGGATGACTCTCTTATTGATTTGTATAAGGGGTAATATTGCTCCCCTTGTGTTTGTAAGATTCTTTTTGTTTCTATAAAAGAAGGTGCAGAGCCCTTAACAGGTGAATGAAAACTAAATGTGCAGAGTTGGCAAGTTTCTGAACAAATACACAGCTGGGAAAATGCCTAAAGCCTTTAAACACATTCCGTCAATGCAACTCTGGGAGGATGTTTTGTACTTGACTCAGCCTGAGAATTGGTCTCCAAATGCGATGTTTCAAGCCACAAGAATATTTGCTTCCAATTTGGGTGCTAAGAAGGCAGAGCGTTTTTATAGGCTAGTCTTGCTTCCACGTGTTAGAGATGATATTCGGAAGAATAAGCGACTTCATTTTGCTCTATATCAGTCTTTGAAGAAGGCTCTATACAAACCTGCTGCATTCAACAAGGGAATATTGTTTCCATTGTGTAAGGTATACAAATTTCTGCCCACTGCAATGAATTTTGGTATCTAGTTTTCTTTTTCTATCTGAAAAAATTCAAATAATCCATGTCTTCTTTATGAAATCCCTTTTGCTGCTACTGTTGTAAGCTTTTAGCCTTAAGACTTTCTCTTTAGATTGATATTTCAGCTTCTTCATTGTTCTTCACTTCTACCTTATTTTATTTGCATAAGTTTTTGGGTTTTTGGTCATGTGGTAGAGGATATTTTTGGATTGTATGATAGGCTGCTTTCTTTTATTTTGACATAAAAGCTTTTTTTTTTCTCCCCTGCTCATTTTCAGTCAGGGACATGCAATCTCAGAGAGGCAGTTATCGTTGGGAGTGTTCTTGAAAAAGTCTCCATTCCTATGCTTCATTCAAGGTATTTTACTGGTGGTTTAGTTATTTGATACTAGGAGGGGTTTTATTTCAATGTTAGAATTCAGGTAGTATGTTGAGCCTGTTACCAAACTTATTATCATAGTTTTTACTGTTACTGGAGATTGTAATTAATGTAGATTTTACTTATGCCTAAATAAGAATCACAATATTGGACACAGACTGAATAGGAGTTTGCAAGTCAGGATCTTGTGGCTGGCTTTGCCAGAAATTTTGGATAGCCTGCAGCTTCTTGTAGGAAATGCAATAATATCCTTTCCAGCAAGAATATTTTAAAGTTGGTACTCATCATTGTGGATGTTATAAAGTGGTCGGGAGAGGTGTTTTTTTTTGAATCTTTAAAAGCAAGTTAATTGCTTATAGTTTATTATAGTAAATGGAATTGATGATCTGAGCATGGTAGGTTTGTTTAATTCTCTCTAAGGCTGCTGGATTGTCATTCAAATTGTTTAAGTTCAGATGATTACGAGGGCCTCTAATTTGTAAATGGAATTGCAGTGTTGCATTAATGAAGCTTGCGGAAATGGAATATTGTGGCACAACAAGGTATTTTAATATTTTGACATTTCCTTTTGTTGTTTCTCTCTCTCTCTTAGAAGCAAAACGGTGGATGGTGGTAGAAGTAAAGTTTCAGCATGTTTTATGGTTCATGGTTTCATGATCTTGATATCTTGTTGATGCGTTAATCTCTTTAAGTTATCAGATAGGGATCAATAATCTAGAGATTAGCAATTCATTTTTTTTCTTGTAGTGCCCTTTCTTACAAACTGTATCATGTTTGTCGGTAAAATTGTTACAGTTATTTTATAAAGCTTCTTTTGGAGAAGAAATATGCTCTGCCATATCGGGTTGTTGATGCTGTTGTTGCTCATTTTATGAGGTTTCTTGAGGATACAAGGATAATGCCAGTAATATGGCATCAGTCTCTTCTGGCATTTGTGCAACGGTCAGTGAAATTTATTTGAGATACTCTTTGCCTCTTGAGTATACCACTTCACATCTTATTTAATGTGCACCAAATTATAATAATGAGTTTGAGATAGTATCGTAGACCTTTACTGAGGAAAATATTTATGTCAAGCATCAATGGAATTGTTCCTAGTTTACATTAAAGCAAAATAAGGTAAGAAATGGTTAAAATGGATGAGAGAAAATAGTAATGGAGAGACACCGTCCTTCTTTACTCTCTGCAGCCATAATGACATTGCTGGCTCACTGGTTCTGCTATACTTGGCATTCATATTTGTTGACTGGTAGTTTTATTTTTTAGATACTATTGAAGTTTCTTGATCTTCCCTTTTTGTTATTTTAAAGGAGACCTCTGTTCATCTAAGGAAGTGAGCAGACATTTTATTATTGTGTCTCTTCCTTGAGGTATAGTGAAATCGAAGGCTGAGATATTGTTCCAGTTATCAGTTTTCTCAATTGATAAAAATTGGTTGTTGCTTGTGCACATTTTATTCTCTTAGGGTATATCACGTGTTTGTGTAGCAAAAGATTTCTGTTTTTAACTTAATAAATATGAAAAAAAAAGAGGATGCTGGTGATTCGAATTTCCTTTTCCGCGCTTTGAACTGATGAATTATTAAGGACCCATGTGGATGGTGATGCACTTGTATGTATTTGTTTTCCTTTTAAAATTGCGAGGGAATGTTTCATGAATTAAAAGTTATTTGAAGTTGATTAATCTGATGGAACTATAGCATATCTTTAGTATCTCACTAGCTCATGACACCTCTGTGATGTCCCCGTTTACTGCATTTTTATCTAAATACTTACAGGTACAAAAATGAACTGCTCAAGGAAGATAAAAATAACCTTAGAGTTCTACTTGAGACTCAAAAGCATAAATTAGTAAGACATCGCTCTCACATCCGTACTGATGACGAATAGCTTCTTTTAACTCCCCCCCCTTTGGTCCAATTTTGACAGTCAATGATCCTTGTGCTCATCATGATATAGGTTACACCTGAAATAATGAGGGAGCTAGATAACAGCCGTAACCGAGGCGAGAAGGAGGATGATCCTATGCTATTAGATATCCTTTTCTTTTTAAGTGGTCATTTCCTTTTTCATGTTTATGAATGTAAGAATTAACTTATAAATTTTGTTGCTTTGTGGTAATGGTGCTTGTTTATGATTCATTTATTTGCTTTGAGGTTTTTAAAGATGACATTAGTTGTACTGTGTTCAAGGAATAACTTAAATTAGTACGTATAAGTATGGAGTTTGTGCTGTAATGCAATAGAAAGCAAGATGCCATGCTCTAGGATGTATGTTGTTTAACTGTTCATTGAAGGGCAGAATATTAGGATTGACATGCATTAATCCTAATCCTAAAAGCAAGAATTTACTGTGCACGTTTGGAAAATTGGATGCACTTGATATTAATTTTGTCTGCTAAAGGAAAAGCAGACGAATATCCGTTATATAAATGGTTTATTTATAATATTATATCCTGTATGAAGTTGCCTATACCTGTTTGCAATCTTATTTATGTCTGCTTGAGTTCAAGTGTCACGTAGATACATTTCAGTATTAATATTAATTATATATGTTTATATCTGAAGACGTCTCCAATATTGAATAAAGAGTATAATGTTATACATTGTATTTCTCTGTTTTTCTCATATTGGTATGTTGGCGGAGTTGGATTTTTTGTTACCTTGACTTGATATTACCATCTTCTGTTCATGTGATCAATAAAACCATTGAGGAAGACAGGTTTGATATTCCAGAAGTACCTATGGAGGAGGATTGACTTTACGATTGCTGACCCCATTGATGCCTTGGTATGATTGATTCCTGCTTATGCATGATATAAAATTATATATTTAGGATTCTGAATGTGAGCTTTTCTTCAAATGCATCCAAATACTGGCATGATTATTATTTAAATTGTTTTATGTTGTTCTCCTATGCTTAATCCAGTTCTTATGTTTCTGAGCAAAGTTTTGAACAAGACATTTTTTATTATTTAGACTTCCTGGTACAGGATTTTGATAGGGTTGCTGGACGAAGCCCCTTAAGTTAAATGGTAAAACTGGGTAGCTGAGATGGGAAGTACGCGAGGAGTAAGCATGAATTCTCGGGTGGGGTCTTGCCAATTAGAAGTTATCGAGAAGGTTATACCATGATTGCATGTAAAATATGATTGCTAGTAGGGGAGCTTTACAATTCTTTGAACTTGTTAAAGATTTAGGGTTCACATAGGTGACAAATTTTGCCATGAAGATTGCAGGATGAATTTTGTTTATGCCATTTATAATTTTGTGGCACCTAAATTGTTTTTAAGCAGTTCGTACCAACTTAATCATTTGTTTGATAAGTGTTAAACCGTTTGTTATTTTTTTTAATGTCTGGGGGTCGGCAGAGCAATGGCCTTACCATGAAGTTTGTCCTTTGTTCTTCACATGGATCAGGCTGGCCGAACTCTCTAAAATGCTCTCAAAGTGTAAGGTTCCTAGCTCAAATGCCATGCGACATATATTACAGAATTCATGTGAATCGTGTGTTTTATACAAGTATATCTAATTTTTTTATGATCACATATTTGTTTTAGTATGTTGAGCACACGTGTCAGATTCGAACTTGTAATAGAAAATAGTTTTAAAAATGTGAAAATAAAAGATAAAACTTATTTTAACATAGTGTGAGTTTAAGGCTGTGTTTCTTATGGAAAGTGCTTTTGGAGTGTAGCAAGGTTAAATTAAATATGTTTTGTTTGGGGTCAAAAGGTACTTTTACATCCAACTTGGGAACTAGTTTTGGCTTTTGCCAAAAGCATTTTTGGTTATCTTTTTACATTCATTTAACCCACCATCCCAACCCCAGCACTAAAATTATTTTCATGCTGAATTTTGAATACTGTTTCTTATTCCTTAAGGGGCAAGGTTGTTTTTTTTTCTTTGAACAAATTTTGCTTGTATTTGTGGAATTGTAGTAGAGAACCTTCCCGAGTTAATATTTTGTGCTTATTCCTATCATTTTGAATAAAAATAAAATTTTAAAATAATTCATTAAATTATTGAAATATAAAATATTCTTTTTGCTATGTGGAAATAAAATAATAACAAATTTAATATAGGTATAGGTACTAAATTCTAAAATTTTGAAAAGTGCAAAAGACTTTAAAAATGTTTAAAATTTATATTTTGTGTCAAAATGTTGATAATGAATTACAATAAATTAATTTTATATTGCACTATAATTTAAGTTATATTTTATACATCAAAATATTAACTAATTTTAATATCATTTAAATGTATATTATTTAATTTTACAACCTCATGAATTTACTTATTAATGATTCAAATGTATTAATTCATCACTTGTTTTGTATCAACTGTACATATTTATTATTATTATAACAATAAATTTGTCTTCAAAGTTTTTATATTTTGTCATTTTGGTATCTCAATTTAACAAATTTTATTCGTAACATTTATACGAATTGACAATGATTTAATAAATTTAATTTGTAATATTTACATATTTTATTAATATTTATATAAAATATATAAACATTAAAGATTAAATTTATTATTATAGTAATCAAAATTATATAAAAAATTAATTTTTTAATATACAACAAAGAAAAAACACAGATTAAATAAACGTGGTCAATGTATAGGGGTCTAACGATTTCATCCGATAGTTTCAGCAAGCAATGAAGTCCAAAAGATTGTAAGTACGCCATCAAAGTTAAACTGTTAACAACTTTGTTTACTTCTTTCTTTAAATATTAATGCCATAATTAATTTCTTTTAGTTGCTGATTTTTAAAATTGATAAAATTTTGATAAAATAAAATTATTTAAACTTTTTTTAAAGAATAAATTTAAATTGAGAAGAGTAAAAAGTATTTTTATTTAGGGTAAACTATAAAAATAGTTACTTTCGTTTACCTCATATGATATTTTAGTTACTTATATTTGAAATGTTACGTTTTAGTCACTTACACTATCGTTTTGTTATGGAGTGGTCATTCTACCGTTAAGGTCCGTTATCTCCCTAATGGTAGTCCTACGTGGCAGTCCAAATGAGTTTTAAATGCCAACTTGGATATCCAGTTGCTAAGGTGAAAATAGATTTTTAATTAAATAAAATTAATTTGGACTGTCACGTAAGACACCTAAGTTGGCATTAAAACCTATTTGGACTGCCACGTAGGACTACCGTTAGAGAGGTAATGGAGCTTAACAGTACAGTGACCACTTCGTAACAAAGCAATAATGTAAACAACTAAAATGTAACATTTCAAATATAAGTGACTAAAATGTAATTTGAAGTAAATAAAAGTGACTGTTTTTATAGTTTACTCTTTTATTTATTTATTTTATATTTACATGGGAGAAGGGAAGATTTAAGATTAGAGGTTTTGACTTAATGGTAGGATAGCATCGCAAGCATCCTTAGCCCATGTTATTTGACCTTTTATTTATTAAACTTTGTAGTTGTCCTGAACCTGAAAAGATAATAGGAAACCGAAAGTGAAGGAAAAGGGCCAATTTACCAAAAAAGCCCATTTTTTTTAAAATTACGGAAATGGGCCGGTTTTTTAATTATTTACCGGAATGGTCCATTTTCCGCGAAATCGCGCCACGCCGTGCGATGTCGAGTGCGTGGCGAGAGAGTCGCGTCCACGTCGGTAGCGACTGGCGACGTGGAATGAAATCGCTTCTCAAGGACGCGATTTCCTTCCATCGTCGGCAGTCGCTACCGACGTGGACGCTATGCCGCCACGTAGCGCAGCACGGGGACGCGATTTTGACGCCGATTTTACGTTTGGGTTTTCGGCTTTTAGGGTTTAGGTGCGTGCTTTTTAGGGTTAGGGTCCCGAAATTTTTTTGAGTTGACGATCTCGGTCAAATAGTGGAAATCGCTTCTACCAGATGCTATTTGAGAAGAAATTGTGAAATCGTGGCCTCGTGGACACGATTTCGCCAATGGTCATGTAAGAAATAATTTTTTGACGTTTTACGAGCAAATAGTATAAAATCGGCGATACCAAGATGCTATATGAGAAAAATTGTGAAATCGCTACTCGTGGGCGCGATTTTGCTACAATTGGTCATGTAAGAAATAATTTTTTGGCGTTTACGAGCAAATAGTTTCAAATCGCTACCTCGTGGACGCGATTTTGCTCTGATAACAAGTTTGGTGAGGCTATAAATTAGGCGAAAATGTTCTTAGAATGCATAACTCACAATGAAACATTTTAGAGAGGCTAAGAAACTTAGAGTTTCAAAATGAGTGAACGTATTAGTCTTTGTTATTTACTACGATGGTGAGGTTTGCCACACCGAGAATGGTGTTATTTTTTGTCGGAGAATACGGTGCATTGTCATTTAGCCAAAACATAGATTTGAGAACTCCGTAAAAGAATTAGGCGTAAAATTTTCGAACGACGCCAATGAAAGTTCATCAATGACGTATCGATTTTGTTCTTTTGTTGATCCGGTGACATATGACTCGTTCGACATAAAATGTGCTCGTAGCTTGGAGGCAATGGTGCGACTCATCTTGCTAAGCGAGCAACTTATATTGAGTTATATGTACAATTTACGCCGCCAATCGATGTACTTCCGTCCGGTGTTCGAGATGTATACATGACCCCAGCCGACACTCGCTTAGTGTGTTACAAAATACGGAACGACCTATGTTCGGTGGCGGTGTCGAATGCACATCCCCAAGACACTCACCGGTGGATGGGACATATCGTCGGTGGCTCGATGTTTGACGCTGGAAATACGAAATGGGAAGCGCATCAAGTTCTCTTGGATGGCAATCTACATCCAATTGGGGCGTTATCAAATGCCCGGAAGAAGGGATGACGTACTACCTACGACATCAACCGGTGATGGGATGTCGTACGCTGCAGATGATTGTGGGTTAGAAGGTGACTCCGATGTGGATCCACCTCGAGAGCCCGGGCCGGATAGTGCAGAGGTGGGATTATTTTCTGAACCGGAGCCTATTCCAACAGAAGGTGAAGATGGTGATAGGAGTGCAGATGATGAAGAAAATCCACGATTCAGAGCATACTCACCTCCAGCCCACTTGCATAATGTCGATCTGTCAAATGATGATGCGTTAGAGTTTCTAGATCTACCACACCGGGTGCGCGATCGTACAAGTTCGGGGGTAGATCTCGGTGAACTTGAAGTTGGTAATCAGTTTACCAATAAGGATAGTTTTATTGGTGCTTTGAAACAGCATAGCATCAAAAACGGCGTTAATTACCACGTCGTTAAATCAAAATTTGATAAGTTTGAGGCGAAGTGTGCGGTGCAAGACGACACATGTTCATGAAAAATCGTCGCCTCGTTAAGGAAGAGGACAGGGTTGTGGGAGATCAAAAAGTACAAAGGTCTACATACATGTGCTGCAGGTACAGTATTGAATGTGTCTGAATAATATTTTTATTTTCCAATGTAGGTGTTTCAGAAGATCATCCGAAAATGGATTCAGCTATGTTGGCTAGCTTGATACTGCCCATGATAAAAGCAGATCCTCGGACTTCAGTGCCGGTGATAATTGCCAATATCTGTAGCCAAATGGGGTACACGCCCTCTTACCGCAAGGCTTGGATAGCTAAGCAAAAGGCATTGGAGAAGATGCATAGTGGGTGGGACGCCTCATATAATGAAATATGGCAATGGTGTCAGGTGGTACAGAGATACGTCCCAGGTGCCATCACAGACCTTGAAACGGAACATGCGTACTACAATGGCCGATTGCTACGTGGATGCCAAGTGTTCAAACGTCTATTTTAGACCTTTAAGCAATGCCGAGACGCATTTTCGTACTGCAAGCCGTTGGTACAAATTGACGGTACCTTCATGTTCGGTAGGTACACTCATCGCCTATTGGTTGCGAAGTGTACAGGGACGGCGGTGGGAGAATTCTTCCAATTGCATATGCAATAACACCGGGGGAGTCGTCTGATGACTGAGATTTCTTTCTCTCTAGGTTAATGAGGCATGTGTGCCCCTAACCTGATATCTGTGTTATTTCAGATCGGAGCGCCAGTATACTAGCTGCATTTGATCGAGAGGGAAGCTTGTGGCAGCGTACACACCATAGATATTGCCTGAGACACGTTGCTTCGAACTACTACAGGCAATATCCATCTAAGACGGAACGACGACAAGTGACCAACATGAGTATTTACTGTATAACTGTATTATTTCGTTTGTCAAATTGAATTAGTTTTATTGGTAGAAGCGGTATAAAATATTCACTATGTTCTTATATTGGTAGGGTATGAAATGAATAAAGATCGTTTTCACGAGATGTTGGCAATCTTGCGATCCCAAAACGGAGAAGGGGCGGACTACCTTTGCAACATACGTTTCGAACAGTGGGCACAAGCATACGACGGAGGCCTACGATATGGCCATATGACGTCGAACCTGGCAGAATGCATATATTCTGTTCTTAAAGGAACGCGCCATCTACCGATAACAATGGGTTGTGCGAGACATATTTACATTTGGCGGCGCTATTTCCAAAGCGAGCAACAACTTATGCAGGCCAGATGCAGGGTGGGCATGTATGGTGCAGTAATGTAGTTCAAGAAATTAACAAGACGAAGGCGAGGGCAAACATCATGCACGCTGTGTGTCACGATCGAGACAATTTATGGTTTCGCGTGATGGAGTTTGACATACCGCACCAAGGTGTTGTTGGCGGGCAATATCGTGTACACTTGCGAAACAGGACTTGTGACTGTGGGAAGTTCGATGCACTTCGTTATCCATGCGCTCATGTTATTGTAGCCTGTCAGAAACTCCGTCTGGATCCGCTGAGTTATGTGGACGAAGTGTACAAATTAGAAAACATGTACAACGTATAGGGACACGTTTTCCCACCGGTCCCAGATGAACGTAAGTGGCCGCCCGTATCTCTTGTTCCTTTTAAGCTGTTACCGGATAGAGAATTGCGTCGCAAGCCGAAGGGTCGACCTTTCTCCACTAGAATACGGAACAATATGGATATCCGAGAAACAGCCAGTCAACAGAAGTTGTGCAGATGGTGTAGGAACCCAGGCCATACAAGTCGATCATGCCCTAATCGCAATAGTTGAATGTAATTATAGAAAAAATTACCTTTTATTCAATTATTAATTGATAATTGTATTAATTGTTAGTAAAATTATCAAATTACTACAATTTCTTAAATGTTAGTACCAGTCAAAACATTTTACGAAATCCAACATTATGTAAAACTACAATTTCTTAAATGGTTAGTAAGATTATCAAATCCGCTGAGTTATGTTAGGGTTTTTACATTAATTAAATTAGGTTAGGGTTAGGGATTTTAATTAAAATAGGTTAGGGTTAGGGTTTTCATGTAAAATAGGTTAGGGTTAGGGTTTTTAACTAAATTAGGCTAGGGTTTTTAATTAAATTAAATTAGGTTAGGGTTTTTAATTAAGTTAAATTAGGTTAGGGTTTTTAGGTAAATTAGGTTAGTGTTAGGGTTTTAATTAAATTAAGTTAGGTTAGGTTTTTAATTAAATTAGGTTAGGGTTTTTAATTAAATTAAACTAGGTTAGGGTTTTTAATTAAGTTAAGTTACGATTTTTAATTAAAATAGGCTAGGGTTAGGGTTTTAACTAAATTAGGTTAGGTTTTTAATTAAATTAAAATAGGTTAGGTTTTTAATTAAATTAAATTAGGTTAGGTTTTTAATTAAGTTAAGTTAGGGTTTTTAATTAAATTAAATTAGGTTAGAGTTTTAATTAAATTAAATTAGGTTAGGGTTTTTAGGTAAATTAGGTTAGGGTTAGGGTTTTAATTAAATTAAGTTAGGTTAGGGTTTTTAATTAAGTTAAGTTAGGGTTTTTAATTAAAATAGGCTAGGTTAGGGTTTTTAACTAAATTAGGTTAGGGTTTTAATTAAATTAAATTAGGTTAGGATTTTTAATTAAATAAAATTAGGTTAGGGTTTTTAATTAAGTTAAGTTAGGGTTTTTAATTAAATTAAATTAGGTTAGGGTTTTTAATTAAGTTAGGTTAGGGTTTTAATTAAATTAGGTTAGGGTTAGGGTTTTAATTAAATTAAGTTAGGTTAGGGTTTTAATTAAGTTAGGTTAGGGTTTTAATTAAATTAGGTTAGGGTTAGGGTTTTAATTAAGTTAAGTTAGGGTTTTTAATTAAATTAGGTTAAGGTTAGGGTTTTTAATCAAATAATGTCAAAATAACTCGGAAAAATTTCTATGTGTATTACATCGTCATAAACTTCTATTTCATTACATCAAATGATAAATTTTAATACGGTAATCAATGTCTATGACCGGGGGATTCGGTTCCACATGGCGGTAGTCGTGATTCTGTATTTGGATTCCTCCTTCCTCTAGCTTCCGGCGGCGGTTGTTCTTGATTGTTGTTCTTCCGGTTCGGCATCTGCTTATCGGACTTGGGACAATGATCCACCTTCAAAGAATAGTGTATGTGGAGGTGTTTGCATCATGAACGGCGACGGAGTTTGAAAGCCATGCGTTGCTGGCGATTGGTAAAAAGGAGAGCTCCCCGACGGCCCCCCTTGCGACCCCTCCTGCGCGGATGGCCTAGTTATCGGTGGTCCGCTCGGCATTACAGGAAATGGAGCTGATCCGGGCATTTCGCTCCAACCGGCCATAGGATTCGGAAAAGGATACATGTACGGGTTAGGGAACATATAAGGGCTAGGAAACATACCTGGCATCATAGGGAAAGGCGATTGCGTGGGTATCATCTGTTGAATTGTCGCGTCGGTGATCGCGTCGGTGCTCTCGTTGGGGACGGTGATTGCATGGCCGCTGATGATGAGCCGGGTGAATGTCTGGGCTTCGTTGATGGGCTGCCCTCGTAGTCTTGTCCCCTTGGATTTAGAGGCGCGCGTCTTTCCCTTCCGACACGTATTTGCCGCAGCCACTCCTTTGGCGTAAGTAAATACGGCTTCCCATGGATCCTAAACCATGGCATTTATTCTAGAACGCACGTTAACTTGGGAACGATGATTTGTTCCCGAGTAGGTAGATATTCATGCCGATTTTCCCACATTTCTGTGTACTTTGACCAGTATCTAGGCCAATCCGTACCTAATAGTCGAAGGTCGATTTTGTGGTGCTCGTCAAACACCTCAGGGTCCGCAGGGATCGGTTGTCTACATCTAAACCGTCAGGGACTCATGCATGCGGTGGGGCTCCACAGTTGCATAGTTGATCAACACCACTTTCACGTGCCAAGCGTCCGGATTTTGTAAAAACTCTTCTGGGATTACTGCCCGGATTGCCGGATCCTCGTATGGTGTCCATTGAAACTACATGAACATGATAGAAATATTACTTATTTACATAATACTAAATAGTAAATACTAAATATCAATCCACTAGCGAATGTATGGAAATATCTATTTGCAATAATACTTATACGCTTCAATCGTTGGTCCAATAGAAGCCAGATATCTTCAAGTTCGACGGTAATCCATGATAACTCACGGATGGTTCCACCTAATTAAATAAATTTTTAGCATACATTTATTCTTACAAAATCTACATAACAATTTCAAAATGTAATATAAAATTTACCTTGTTACGAGTGGGAATGTATATGGGTGGTTCACTCGAGGACGTAGAAATGGAAAGCGAAACCGTGCCCATGATTGCAGTAGTGACAGGCATCCTTCGATTTTTACTCTCCTCGGTTTGGTCGCCTTGCACATCTCCCGATATAATGTTGCCAAGACGGCAGACCCCCAACTAAATTCACCGGCTGCTCTAAAATCAACGAGTTTTAGCAGCCACCTTAGATGTACACGGCTCCGTGACGTGTCGGCCATGAGATAGCCTCCAATTATTTGAAGAATGTATGATCGAGCATATCGGATTCTTTCAATTTCGGTTGAATTTTCATTCAGATCGGGAAAGGTGGCACGTAACCAGCCCATCTCCACCTTACCTCCATCCATTTTATCCGAACGGCGCCAAAAGCTCAGAGCACACCGCCTCCCAATTGCTAGATTGGGCGCACCCGATCCACCGGGTGCCCGTCCACCGGTAATCCTAAATGCAGATGGACATCTTCTAGAGTGATAGTGCACTCTCCACATGGAAGATGAAATGTGTGCGTCTCAGGTCTCCACCTCTCGATCAACGACCGATCGGTTTCGCTCCAACTTGCATCCCGGCCTACCGTCGCCACGTGCAAAATCTCGCTTCCATGCAGTAGTTCTCTACTAACGGTGATGGAGGAGCATGCATATTCCGAATATTGCATTCCAATACCCGATCTTTAGCCTTTTATAACAAAAATTAAATTAATAAATATCTAAAAATACATAAATAAAAATATCTTAAATAAAATTTAAAATTTAAATTTAATACTTATCATGTTCATTTGCTCCACCGATATGTGATTCTTATCAAGACGAATCAATGATCCGGCCATTGTTGAAAATATTAAAAATTTTAAAATTATTTTTAAAAAAATAAAAAATTTTAAAATTTTCTTAAAATAATGAAATTTAATGGAAAAAGAGATTTAATATGGATTTGGAGATTTTTTAAAGGAAATTGAGAGGATTTTGGAAGGAATTTGAGAGTTTGAGAGAATTTTGGAAGGAATTTGAGAGAATTTTTGAACGGAATTGAGAGAATTTTTGAAGGAAATTGATATTGAATTTGTTTGTGAAAATAAAAGGGGTGGGGGGGTTTATATAGTAAAAATAAAATTTTGACCGTTGGGGGGCAACGGTCAATTTTTTGACCATTGGGCACTGTTCACGCGCGCGTCCACATCGCGTCCACGTCAGCGTGACCTGCTGACGTGGAAGGAAATTGCTTCCCCAAGGACGCGATTTCCTTCCACGTCAGCAGGTCGCGCTGACGTGGACGAGATGTCCTGTCACATACCCTGACACCGCGCTGAAGTGGCCGCGATTTCGCGGAAAATGGCCCATTACGATAAGTAATTAAAAAACCGGCCCATTTCGGTAATTTTTAAAAAAATGGGTTTTTTTTGGTAAATTAGCCAAGGAAAAGTTTATTTCATACAATTAAAGAAAACGAGAATGAAATTATTTTATCATTTTGTAAATTAGGATAAAAGAGAGTTTACAAAATCAGTCTTTAGGCCGATTCACTCTAAAAGTCAATTTCACTTAAAAAAAACAAAATATTATCAATCGACACTAATAAATAATATCAACTTGAATTTAAACCATTTTATTGGAATCGATTAATTTATTTTTAGCTACCTACCAGTAAATACTTTTTAAGTATTTGTATCAAATGAATGAAAAATTACTATTTGTTAACTTTGTTGACGTGGATCTACGTGTATATCGCATTAATAACTAATTAATTTTTTAAAATTAAAAAACTTTTATATGTTTATATTTTTGATAACTTTAATAATTTTAAAGATAATTATTGTACTTTTTGAATTTTTAAAATTTTAAAAATTAATTAATTGTTAACGTGACAATTCACGTGTATGCCACATCGGCAAAGTTAACAAACGTTAGCATTTCTATTCATTTTAGTGTGATTTGATAAGATTAAAAAATTGAAAAATTAAATGAAGGACTAAAAAATTTATAATTAAGTTAATCATATATAATATTAATTGAGCTGTATTATCGCAACTGATCCACCCTACATATATTGTTAAAGATTTTATAATTAAGATAATCAGACGAATATTTTAGGGAATCATTCATATTTCGTGATGTAATAAAATAAGCTGAAAATTTCAAAATACTACCATCGCTAGAACTTTCGAGCTTTGAACGGCCACTTTAATGGTGCTATAAAATAGGAGGAAAGAAAATGAAGACAAATTTAATTGTACTTCATCTTGGATGATTATTTACTTTTGAGAGTCAAAGAAATATAAAATTCAACCAAAAATATTGAGGAAACATACAATTTCTCATTCGTTTCTCAAGGTTATAAGGATTAATAATTATTATCAATTGTGTCAACGTGGTACCTACATTATAAAAATGTTCATACATTATTGACTCCTTTTTTTGTTAATTTTAAAAAGAATAAAGTTTTATTTAAAACATTAAATTTTTTTAAAGAAGAAATCATTTGTTAAAGGGTAAACTATGCCCATGGTCACTTTTGTTTACCTTAGGTTATATTTTAGTCACTTATGTTTGTTGTCGAAACCGTTTTTTGAAAACAAAAATTTTAGTTGTCGACTTTAAAAAACAAAACTGGAGTCGCCACCGATCCTTTATTAAGGTGTGATCGGTTCACCTTAAAAATTATTTTGGTCTACGAATCTTTGAGAAAATGAGTTCGGGAGTCAGTTACGCACGAGGAAGGGTTAGCACCCTCGTAACGCCCAAAAATTGGTACCAAATTGACTATTTGATGTCTTAGTGTCGAAAGTTAAAAAGATTTTAAAATAAGCTTGAATGATGAAATTTGTAAAAGGATAACCAATTGTTCAAGTCATGTAAAGAAATCGAGTCCCAATACGTTAGGGTACAATCCCTCATAATCCCCGAACTTTGAATATCACTTTTATTTTATGCGAAAATCTTCATTTCGAGAAAGTAACAGGCCACACCCAATACGTTAGGGCACAACAAGTTAAGTTCCCAAAAATGATTTTTATGCTCGTGCATTTTGAATAAAGAATATTCTCGGTCATTTAAGATTGACAAAGAAAATCAGAACCCAATACGTTAGGGCTTAATTTCTCTCGAAAATCCCAAACTTCAAATAATGCTTTATTCAAAAAACTTTAAATCAAGAAAATAACTTTGATGAATGGTTAAAACCAAATTATATTTTCAAAAGGGTATGTTAAAAAGTTAATATACAATATGATACAAAAACTTTAATGCAAAACATATATGAGTATAAATTTACAAAATATATATACAAGTACAATATACAAGTAAATTCACAAATACGTGCATGCATATATTTGACACACATGTACAAGGATACATAAAAATATAGAATGGAATATATCAAACAAAAACTAAAAATGCATGTATATGTATTTGAAAATCGTGAAAAGGATAAAATACAAAATATATGCATATGTGTATATATTTACAAAATAGGAAAATAGAATGTATAAGTATAAACATAGGCCAATCATGAAAATTAGCATACATATATATTCAAATACATATATATGTGTACAATATGTATATAAAAATGGGATATATATAAAAAAGATTTTAAAGAAAACGTGTACATAAATATACGAAAAATGTATGGGTATCTTGAATTATAAAGTGTGAAAAGTGTATATGTTATATAATATATATGCATATATAAAATATAAAATGTATAAATATTAGAAAAGTAAAAATATAAAATATAAAAAGTATGTATGTATATTATTTAAAACACGCGTATATATGTACAGAATAATAATAATAATAATAATAATAATAATAATAATAATAATAATAATAATAATAATAAAGTCATAGTATAACATAATTTAAAAAAAATATGAATAAAATAAAAAAAGGGTTAAATTGAACTAAAAAAGGAAAAAAAAGCTAAATTCGAAATAAATCTGAAAATAGGACCACATTGAATGCACGCGCAAGTGTGGAGGATCAAAAGGGAAATTATTCCCTCCTTCCAAAACGCTGCGCAGAAATGGGCTAAATTGAAAAACAAATAAAAATTGCGGCTCAATTTAAAAAAGAAGCAAATCGGGCTTGATCGTGACGCTCCACAAACAAGAGGGCCTTAATGTGCAATTTACCCTTTAAAGCCCAACGCGCGGATCCTCCGGGTCGGGTCGGGTCAACACGCGGATCTTTTCCCCCATAACGACGTCGTTTCAATTAAATTATAAAAGCAACATCTTTAAAAAAAAATCATTTCCTGCTATGCTTTTAAAAAAAAAACCTCTTGAAACCCTAGCCTCCTCTAGGGTTCTAACTTCGGCCACCACCACCGCCTCGAGATGGAGCCTCCAACTCCGATGACGACGACGAGTGAAGGTCCTCCGATTACTCAACGCCGTAAGTCTCTCTTTTCTTTTCTTTTCGTTTGGTTTTAAAATAAAGAACAAAATGAAAAAATAAAACAAATCCCAAAATACCTTCAAAATTCTTTTCCTTTTGATTCAGTATTTTTTGCCAATACAATCTTTTCTCCCCACCCCCTTTTACAGATTTCTAAAGGCTTTTTATAGCCCGAAAAAGAAAAAGAAAAATAATAAAATCAACATCTGTCTTTGCTGTTTTTTCTCTTTCAATTCTTTGAATCCGTTTTTGCAGTGTCGTGGAGCGAACAGCTGCGTGGGAGGCCGATCTCCGAGTCTCTGCGGCGGTGGAGGTCGGGAGGTTGTTTGCTTGTTGCGACTACTTGTCGCTAGGGTTTTCTGCAGTATTGGGCTAGTTCAATTGGGCCTACATGTGTTGGGCCATTCTAGGTTTAGTTGGGCCCGGGCATTATTGGGTTTGTACATTTGTAATATTACGTTTTAATCACTTAGTTATCGTGTTGTAACATTTTAGTCACTGAGTCGTTAATTGCTATTAACGGTGTAACGGTAAGTTGACGTAACACGTTAAATCATATTTCAAACAAAAATTTTAGGTTAAATTATACAATTGGTCTCCATATTTTTTCGTTTTGAGCAATTTAATTTTTTATTATTTTATGTTCTTTAAACATTCTGTTTCCATTCTCTTTTGCTTCTCGTTTTGTTTTACTACTTCTCCATTTCTTTTAATATATCAGGAAGTCGAATTGGCAGTGAAGAAAGAAGCAGGGTTTTGATAGTTAGCAGATGGTATGTGTTTATGGGTTTTGACGGCTTTCGACTTCCTGCTTCCTTTTTCATTGCCAATTCGACTTCCTGATATGTTAAAAAAAATGGAGAAGGTAGGAAAACAGAAGGAGAAGCCAAAGAGAGTGGAAAATAAAGAAAAAAAAAAGAAAGTTTAAAGAACATAAAAGAAAAAAAATTTAAAGTGCTCAAAACGAAAAAAATATGGGGACCAATTGTATAATTTAACCTAAATTTTTTGTTTGAAATGATGATTTAATGTGCCACATCAGCTAACTGTTACACTGTTAAGGGCAATTGACGGCTCAATGACTAAAATGTTACAATACGATAACATAAGTGACTAAAACGTAACATTTCAAACATAAGTGACTAAAATGTAACTGAGATAAACAAAAGTGACAATGAGTGTAATCTAGCCTTTTTTTTTAAATTAAGAAAATATTATAAGAATTAAAATATTAAAAAAGGAAATGAAATTATTTTCAAAACATGAAAATTTCTTGATTGGATAATGATTTCTAAGTAATTAATTAGCGCAACTCCGCGTTGAATTAGTTTGTGAATATTTAATAAATCAAGGTGGATAGTGAAATCAAATCAAGATTATAGTATTATGAAGCTTTGAAGTGACTATAAAATGGAAAATGAATCAAGCAAAATCTTTAATCTCAATAATGATGTCCAAAATGAAGGCGTTCCTTATGGCTATCATTCTCTTGGTGTTCACTCTTCTTACTTTCACAGCTCCAGCTTCAGCTCGATCTCTAGCTATCCACAGTAAGATCAAATTGATTTACACCAAAATTCTTCTTAATATTTCACAACATATGTTGATAAAAGAGGCTCTTTTTTCTTTTTGAAGATGTAGATACTAAATTTTCAGATTCGGGTTTGGTTTAATTAGCTTATATATGGTATTGTTAATATTTGCAGAAAAAAGTAGCTATCCATTGCCAAAGCCAGCGCCGAGTCACAGGTGTTCTAGGGTTCGTGGTAAGCGTGTTTGCGTGGGATATTGATATGAATAAGGTCAAGTTGCTTCCCGTTTATCTTGTTCTTCAGGCTCCGATTATATTATATAAAAGATAGCTTTGAATCGTGTGTATTTGCACTTTGGAAATTGGAATTGGAATTTGTTGTTTGATGCAAGTGTTTAGAAACTAAAACATTTTTGTTTGGATAAGTAGAAGTCTTTATTTATGCGTACGTTTAAATAGAAGTAATAAATTATTTATTGAATTCAATCCTTATCTATTACTTAGTTTTTGTTCAATTTAATTGTTTTTTAATAATTAAAAAATACTGATTGAGTCTTAGTTCAATTAGTATGAATATTGTTATCAATACAAGAGGACATAAGTTCGGATACGCTAAAGTGTATTATCCTCCTATTTATGGGTTGTGGAGGGGCTATGAGTAATTTTAGGTTTTGTGTCAAGAAGAGTAAATATCATTGGAACCTATAATGAGATTGTTAAAAAAAATAATTGAAAAAGCACACTATTGAAAATCATATAATAATAACTGTTCTAATAGAATTGTGAAACAAAGTGTAGAATAAGATTGTAATTGTTTAGGTGGTTGAGATAATAATTTTAGCTGTGTGGAGAATGAATTCACTAATTAATTTTTTCAACACACCCAATGATTAACCCTTAACTATGCAATAACATAGATAAAAGTAACCTAATCAATGTATTTGTAACACCTCGATACCTGATCCAATTGTCGGGTCCGAGTTACAAGGTGTCACATCCACTTTCGGAGCAACTACGACCAAGCTACATTCAACTTATATGGTAAAATGGTTAATTTCAACCAAAACATGCATACAATACGATAGACAACTGTTTTCGAGTCTTATACAAGCCTACAAAAGCTCTAAAGCTAACCCGAAGTCAAATTAGGACCAAATTATAAAAATTCTAAACACTAGGTTGACATTGTGACGATAGGGGGTTCCTAGTCGCGATGTCAGGGGGTTCCTCGTCATGATGTCAGGGGGTTCCTTATCTTACCTTATTAGCCCTCAGGCTCATTAACTGATTCACATGGTCTTTCACATACTATTAATAATCAAATATTTTATATTTATATTCCCTATTAACATGACTCGAACTCGAACGAATACATGAATCCTAACCAACACACCAATTTGATACCTAGTGTCTCATCGGAACGTCTGAAGCAAATAGATTGCGCCCAATACTGATGAAATAAAAGTTGCACCCTGTATTCATTGGAACATCCGAAGGAAAATGCACCCAGTGCTCATCGACATATAGCCAAAGTAACCCGTACTCAATCTATCCTATGGCACGCCAACTATATCTGACACTACCCGAACAATTAATAGGGCAACTAATAATCCAATTTCATTATAAGTTCAATTCACATTCTATTAATCTTAATATGTCATTAATTCACCATTTCATCATTTCATATATCATGTTTCAGCTTAATATCATATATAAGATCATAAAATAAGTTGTGCTACTTTTCATTCTATTCAATTTAGTCCTCTATCTTGATAATTCATCCAAATCATATCAATTCGATTCAATTAACTATTTTCAACTCATCTCAGAAACATACCAAGCAAAAAATCATGAATATGCAATAAATAGATTGATTTAAACCATAGAAATACAAATCGAAAACTCGAATTACTCGTCGTCGGCTCTCGCCTTTCCTTTCCCTTTCGACGGTCCTACGCCGTCTTTAGTTACAAATAATAATTCAATAGTACAAAATATCAAATTCCATATCAAATCACATTCAATTATAAAGTCATACAAAATTTTCAATTTATTCAATTTAGTCCCTAAACCCGGGACGAGCATAACTTTCTATCTAGACCTTTGGATTAAAATTCAATTTCACATATATTCATTAGGGACCTTCTACTTTCTATTAGGGGTGAGCAAAATCCGATTCGATTCGAAAAACTCGATAAAAAAAATTTAAATTTTGAATTAAATAGTGAGTTATTTAAGTTAATCGAGTTAATTCGGATAAACTCGAATAAAAAAAAAGTTAAGTTTTTAGGTTCAACTTGAATATGAATTACACAATTCGAGTTATATGAAAATCCAAATAAGAAAAGACAAAACTACGTCGTTTTGATAAATGTTTACCTTTTCTAAAGTTAAAAGTTAAAACCATTAAGTTAAAAGGCAAAACCATTATGTTGTTTATATGGTTAAATAATCTTGTACTTTGTCTACTAATTAAATAATCGGTCCATGTAAACGCAACATTGAGTATAAATAATAGAATTCGTTAACTTGACTCGAAATTTCTTGGCTCGATTTGATTAAAAAAATTCAAATTGAGTTCAGTTGCTAAAATAGGATTCGTCAACTCGAATAACTCAAAATTTTTTGACTTGATTCGACTTGACTCGATCGAATTCCCACCCCTAATTAGGGGTGTTCAAACTTCGGTTAAAATCAAATTAATCAACTGAACTGATCTAATTTGGTTAATCAGTTGGTTAACTGATCTAGTTTGGTTAGAGGTTGGTTAAAGGTTTTTTTTAAGAATTTCGGTTAACGGTTAATTCAGTTTTAAATTAGGTAATTAATTGAATTAATTAAACTTAATAAATAATATTATATATTATATGTTAGGGTGAGCAAAACTTGATTCGATTCGAAAAAATAAAAAAAAATCGAATTTCGGGTTAATTGAATCGAGTTATTCGAATTATTCGAGTAAACTTGAATTTCAAGTTCAAATTGAGTTAAATTTTATAATTCGAATAATTTGAATAACAGATTGGTGTAAATACCTTTTTGGTCCCTGTCAAGTTTGAAAATGAGCAAATTGGTCTCTTTCTCAACAAAGATTACAAAAAATTCAAAATAAATTTTAAAATTCAAAATATTTATAAAAATCCAAAATATATATTTAAAATTTATAAAATTTAAAAAAATTCTAAAAATATATAAAGTAAGTTAAAAATTAAAATTTCTAGAATACTAATTTTGGGACATAAATAAGTTAATTAACAATTCAAGTTTATCATACTAAAATATTTATTATTATTATTTTTCTTTGAAAAAGTTTTCAAATATTTTTGGTTTCAAATTTATGTGCTTTAACATGGAATTAGTTATACTGTAACAAGATTTTAATTTGACATGTTTAATTTCACTCGATTCGAAAAAGATTCAAATCAAGTTAGGATGATAAAATAGGACTCGTCAACTAGATTAACTCGAATTTTTTTCACTCGATTCGATCGAACGCTCGGTCCTGATTAGCCCACTGCCCAACCAAATCCCAACCACAGGCCCACCCCCTACCATTATAAACCCAACCCAATCCTAAAAGCAAAAAACAATTTAATAATTTAATAAAAAACCTAAAAGTCCTAGAAAAACACCGAAATTCCTTAAGACCCTAATCATATTATGATTTCTGATCTTCTAAAATTGAAAGTCCTTTGAAATCTCCCAAAATCCCTACTGCCGATAGCCCAACATCGGCAACGCTCTCACTGTAACACCTTATACCCGACCTGCTTTACCGGATTCGAATATAAGTTGTCACCAGAAGTTAAAACACTTAACATAAAATTTAGAATGGGTGAAGACGTTACTGAACATACTTCTTACCTATTTATTATTATTCTAAGCCATGGGTTCTGAAGATAAACGTTTATTTGATTACATCTGATTCTCAATGATAGTATAAGATAATATCACTTAAAACTTTATTAAAATAGACCCAATCATGAAATATAACACCATTCACAATTTAAAAACATATTCTCAAATGTGTCCCTCTGTATGCATAATATTGCTATTCAATCAACTACTTTGGTGCGCCCTTGGCTTATTCCCTTTTGGTGAACTGGTTCAACTTAATAACCTGCTTTGCAAATAAGCACCCATAAGTTCAATGGAACTTAATGAGTCCTAATCAATATTACCTTTTAACGTTATTGTTGAAATCTTTGACTTTAAGATTCTGGACTTCCTTTCAGACATTTGCAAATACTTTTTTGATCCCTGGTTGGTGGATAACCATACACCAATCTTTACACTTAACCATCTTATACAGACTTCACTCGATTAGTGGATTAAATATTTTATACCAATATTCAAATCCCATTACACAATTTCTTTACAGATAGTAGTTGGATACACTTCTCAAAATGATACTCAGCGGATGCTACTCTTGACGGATTCTTCTACAGGATTCAGTGATTATCAAAACACTAGTTAAATCGTATCTTCAAATTAGTCCAGACAAACAGACTTGTTCAAAAGGATATAACAATTTAATTAAAGCAATAGATTCCTAGATATCTTTAATACAGGACCTAAGAAATTCCAGGTTTGGTGGAAACTTGCACCACCCAACATTCCAAATACACAAAGTTCTCTGTCCTGACAATCACTGTGGTGTATTCCCCAGTCTATTACACTTGTTTTGAGAATTCATTCAGAAAATGCCTCGAAGGCATACCCACATTTCACCATATGACTGGTTAATAACTTGTCAATTAGACTCATATGCTAGAATTCAATACACAGGTTTTCTAGATGGCTTGTCACCAAGGCTCTCCATATAAGACCCCGAATAAGACTTACAAATTTTGTCATACAAGCTCTTTAGATAATTCCTCAGGATTTCCAGATTGCTATGCCATTAAGGCTTTCTTCTATAATACGCCACAAAGGCTTTTCAGGTAATCCATGTTTACCATCCCGGCATACCATTTTTGTGGATGCCATGGGGCTTTTCACAAATGAAAGAGGAAACTCCTCTCAAACAAATTGCTGGTGAAGCAGCAAATGTTTCAAAAAATAAAGAGATTGTTTTACACAAACCAAAATCTCTTAAAAATGTTTTAAAATAGACTTCTCTCCAAGATGTTTTTCAGAAGAGATAGCAGCGTCTTCACAGAATGCTACACAAAAATCTTCACAATGTTTTCCAAACAAATATTTTGAAAAAATTCTTGTTATGGAGGAAGAATTTTCAGAAAAACCTCCACAAATACTTGCAAAATAACTTTTCAATGGATGAAATTTCAAACCATTGGATTCTCAAAAACCCCAACAGTATTATGAAAATATACTGGTCCAAACAGGATCAGTATTGTTCAAACATTACACAGATCCAAAAGATCCAAATTTTATCACCCATTCAACAGCCCAAATATTAAAAATTCTTCGACCAAGAGATTGGAGTGAAAACCCAAATTCTCCAAAGAAATTCTCAGCCAAATTTGCCACCAAAATAGTCTATTACCCATATTTTACATATTGGGATTACCAAATGGCATGGTACAATGCCTTCTTAATGAACAACCAACACATGAGACATTCTTGGCTCATATATTTCAAATATGGCACCCAATTCAAATTCCCAAACTAGTTCCAAGAGTGGTGGAATTGGTATGGACCATCATCATTTGAGATACTACCAGAAAAAATTCAAAACTTATGGCCCAAATTCTTTGACAAATTTCATCCTGAATCAGATCAAAAACACATTTACAGGACAATCCATTTTTTCTCAAAACTATGCATTTCTTGGATTGTCTCATGGAATTATTCTTATGAGCAAGACCAACATACTGAAATTCTATTATTAGTTCACAACTACAGGACTAAATGGTGGGACAAATTTAATGATTAAAAATATGATTCAAAATATTTGGATAATTTTTTCAACAAGAATCCAAGATTATGTAAGTCCGTAGCCCCGGATCAAACCACAACAAAATTTCTTCAAGCAAAGTCTATAGCTAGTGCAATGTTAGCTCAAGCCAAGACCAAAAAAGAATACAAAAAACTCATGGCTGAAATGCTCAGCTCATTGGACTCCAAATCTGAAGATGAATCTTCAGCATCCTCAATAAAGACGGTGAATCTTGCAGATGATACCACTTCGGTGACCATCATCAGGTCCAAAAAGAAATAATACCAGAATTGATGTATGAACATGAGAGATTCCCTGCAAGAAATGATGTGTGAACATGAGAGATTCCCTGTAACAAAATAATGCGTGAACATGAAATATTCCCTGCAAGAAATGATATGTGAAGAGGAAAGATTCCCTGCAAGAAATGATGTGTAAACATGAGAGATTCTCTGCAACAAAATAATGCGTGAACAAGAAATATTCCTTGCAAGAAAAGACAAGTGAATAGTTCTGTAATTTGTATTTTTGTAATCAGAGAGTATATTCTCTGAAAAGTTCTAATCAAAGTTTCAAATGTAATGATTTCCCAATTCAGATAATGTAAAGAGAGAATAGCCCTCTATAAAAGGGTATAGTTTGAGAATGAAGGACAGAACTAAATTTACCCATTTGAATTGTTTCTCCAAATTTTCCAAAAAGCTTCTTCAAAATTTAATTTTAAGTTTCCAAATTTTCAAATTAAGTTTTCAAACTTAACTTTTCAAATTACAAATATCTCATTACCACAAGATCTCTATTTAATAAAAATATTTACAAGCTCAATTTATGAAAATGAAGTCCCGATACTTCATTTTTCAAAACCACTGACTTCCGGTACAGACAACTTGTACCTTTATTAACTGATCACTTAATAAAATCTGTCAAATCGAAATCTCATATAATACTAAAATAAATTTGTAAATATTATTAAATAATATTTATAGACTCGACCATCGAAGAACAGGATTTCAAAACCATCATTTCCGACATCACTACTTTTCGGGTCGTTAAAGATGAGATGAATTTTCTTGTGTTTGTTGATTGTGTTTAGATCCTAGACAAAAATTGAAGTATATTAAATTTGCACTTAGTGAAATGTCTAGTGCTGAAAAAGCTTGTGAAATGATTCAAAAGTTGAAAGAAGCTTTATATAAATTGTTTGATGAGTGTAAGCCTCCACTTCATAATGCTTGTAGCCAATCGAGTGTGGCAGCACATATTTCTCTCGATGAACCACAACAAAAAATGAAAAGGTGTATGCAAGCTTTGTATAAAAAGCGTGAGTTAGAAAATGGTGGTGAGGACAAAACATCTGAATTAGATAAATATCTAGTTGAGGCTAATGAGAATTTTATTGAAGATCTTGATATTTTATTGTGGTGGAAAGTGAATAGCCCTAGATTTCCCACTCTTTTAAATATGGCCAAAGATGTGTTAGCTATACTAGTTTCTACGGTTGTTTTAGAGTCTGCATTTAGCACAGGGGGGCATGTGCTTGATCAATTTAGGAGTTCTTTAACTCCTAAAATTTTACAATCTTTTGTGTGTACTCAAGATTGGATTCGAAAATCATCATAAAAAATTGACGTCGAGAAGATTGAAGAAAGAATCCAAGAGATAGACAATATTGAAAATGATATATTTATTTTTAATTTAATAGTTTCAATTTTTTACCACATCACTTCTACATTAACTTATTTAATTATTTCAATGTTTAGACTTTTCTTGGAATGCATCGAGGCTATTCTAAATTCATGAGCTTTCGTGAATTGAAGAGTATGCTTGCTATCTTATTCTTGTTAACTTACAATTGATTCCTTTGTTTATATTATTTGATTTTTGAAATGCATATATTACTACTATATGCTCATTTTTGCACATATTTTGTAGGTATAATGCAAATGGAGATATTTTAGAGAGAAGAAATGAATGCAAATGGAGAATATTAAAGACAAAACATTTTAATTATGTGCTAATTTCAAGACTTATGTAGTGTTTTTAATATGTAGTGTTTGAGACTTATAATTTGGTTAATTTGGTTAATTCGATCAAATGAACATTACAAATTTATTTTTTTGATATGTTTTATACTTTTTTTAACCAAAAAACAAAAACATATAAATTTTGGTTAATCGAAATATTTCAGTTCAGCTAAATTTTTTTGAAAAAATTTCGGTTCGATTAACGATTAAAAGATTAAAAAAGATTAACAGGTTCGATTAATTCGGTTAATACTAGTTTGGTTTGGTTAACCGTTTGAACACCCCTAGCTGCTGCAGACATAACATGGCTTGAGTTGTTGTTGAGTGAGCTTTGTTTGGATTCAAAGGGCAAGTCTGTTATTTGGTGTGACAATTCAAGTGCTGTGGTTGTTTCTGCTAATCCTATTCTTCATTCGAAATTCAAACATGTTGAGCTTGATTTGTTTTTTTTTTCTTCGTGAAAAGGTTGCTGATGGGAAATTAGCCTTGGGTGAAGTTCTCGCACATGATCAGGTTGCTGATATACTTACCAAGCCGTTGTCATCGATATTTTTTTCTCTATTGCAGAGCAAACTAAGAGTCACAAAACATGGATGATGGGTGAATATTAGAGTAACTGAAGTCGATTGTGAGTATAGTTAAAGTTGTTAATTAGTTAACAACAGTTTTTCAAAGCAAATCTCTGTATAAATTCACATCAGTGTTCATCTATGAAAACAAGTAATTCTCTTTATTCATAAATGAAGAGTCAGAAATATTTTCTTCATTTGTTTACTATTATGTTCTATCAATGTGTCATCCATGCCAACCACCTCATCGACTGAGATGGCATGCCACATAGGATAAAAATGTTGGCAGTTAGTTGACTGACAGTTTCCATCAATTCTGGTTATATTTGAAATTTTTTCAATGTTGTGAGTGAAATTGAAACAAAAAAAAAATAATTAAGGGCTGAAGTGAAAAATCCCTGAAACATTAAGAATGATTTTTATAATTATGCCTTTTTTATAACATTGAGAAGATTTTATTTTAACGCATTTGAATAATTAAAATGCCACAAAAATCTAAGTTCTTTCCTTTGAAGTATATTATTTGATAATAATTAGAATAGATGTCTCTATTCATTAAGGTAGTATTTAGTAGGATGAAAAGTGATCGCTTTCCTAAGAATTTAATCAGTTGAAAAGTGATTCCAACATTTGGTATGTCAAATTTTATTTATTTTTCTTGGAATCTAACTTCTCTTGAGTTACTTTCCCATGAACATAGTAATATGATTCCCATAATAAAAAGTGGGAAATTACTTTCTCATGTAGATTGAAAAGTAAAAAAATATCAAGACAAAATTAACCCACTTTATATTAGTTTAGGGCTTTAGTCTAGTAATAAACATTAAGAAGAAGAAGAAGAAGAAGAAGAAGAAGAAGAAGAAGAAGTTATTGCCTTCCTCTTACTTGATTTTCTCTACTACTTCAATAGATTTTTTGCAAAGTAATTTCTTTTCCTTAATTTTATTTTTTATATGTATATTTAATCATTTATATATTATATCGTTTTCATATTATATTTATCTTCTATTTTTTTTCTCTATTTCCTTTCGTTATATTAATTGAAAATCAAATTTATCATAGTATTTATGAATCTTTATGAGCAAAAGGGAAAAAGAAAAGGTTTAGGTTTAGCTCTGTTATGAATAAGAGTTAATTGTAAAAGTTAGTCAAGATAGTTAGTTGAGTTCAGTTGTTGTATAGTTAGTCAGTTAATAGTTAGTTACTGACTTACTGTATTAAATACTTAGCTAGTCCCTCTTTTGTTTTCAATGAATTCAGTTTATCTTAACATGGTATCAAGAGCCATGGCTTTCTTGGTATAATTTTTTTATCTCTTCTTCTCTCTCGTGTTCATGGCTACAGAAGGTGTTCCAACAGTTGACACACCTCGGCATTCTACCAACTCTGGTGAAGCAGTCCATCAACCAGATTCTGGGATTCTTAATTCATTCGGTGTTCATTACTTTGCCAAACATGATATTATTAAACTCAGTGAACATAATTTTATTTTGTGGAAGCATCAGTTGCTATTGATTCTCGAAGGGTATGGTCTTGAAGGGTTTGTCTTAGGCACCACTCTTCCTCCTCCTGCTTTCATACCTGGCATTGATGGTCAGCTTGTAGCAAATCTGACATTTCTTGTACATAACAAGCAGGATAAGTTCTTGGCCTCGTAGATTTTATCCACAGTCTCTGATGAAGTGTTAGTGCATCTAACAGCAGCTAGGACCAGTTTTGATATTTGGACAACCATTGACAGAAAGTTTGGTGCCAAGTCCAATATCAAGCTCTCAAGTATGCATTATGCGCTATACTCGATCAAGAAAACAAGTCTTCCCATTAAAGATTACTTTTCCAAGGTCAAGAGTCTAAGTGACAGTTTGACTGTAGCAGGTAGCCTAGTTAATGAATAAGAACAGATCAACGTTATTTTGGCTGGCTTTCCCATCGAGTTTGAGTCCATTCGAGTACTTGCCTCTGCCACTCCCATGAGTCTTGAGCTGGATTTTGAGATGCTTCTTGATTGTGAAGCACGAAAATTGGCTTTATTGTCTGATATGCCTCTACAAGCCAACTTGGTGTCTCGTTCACAGCAAGGTAATCTCGACAACTTGAAATCTGGTTCAGGTTCTAGTCGTGGTTCTAATCACGGACACAGGGGTCAAGCTCGTGGGTGGTTTCGTGGTTGTGCTCGTGGCTCGAGCCGAGGGTGGTCTCATTTTAAACCACAATGTCAATTATGTGGTAAAATAGGACAGTTGGTGCATACATGTTATCACCGCTTTGATGAGAATTTGTCTGGCCCTGGTTCAAGTTCTTCAATGTCAGTCAATTACCATCATCTTGGTAAAGCTCCTACGTCCTACTGTTATAGCTTGTGTTCACAGCCTTTCACGACAGCTCCTTCATCATCTTCTCCGTCTCTGTCTTCCTCCTTGGCTAATCAGACTTGGTACCCTGATTTCAGTGCAATTAATCATATTACCCCGACCATGACTAGTCTTAACAATGCTTCTGCTTACACAGGTACAAGTCAAGTCTCTATGGGTAATGGTGAGTTAGTTTCCATTGCTAATGTAGGTTCTTCAACCTTTGTAGCTGGTTCTCGGTTGTTACATCTCAAAAATGTTCTACATGTTCCTGCAGTTTGTAAAAATTTGATATCAGTAGGGCAATTTGCAAGAGATAATACGGTGTATTTCGAGTTTCATCCTTTTTTGTGTTTTGTGAAGGACATTTAGACAGGGAAGATTCTATTGGAGGGCTACATGTATGATGGTATGTATAGGTTTGACTTCTCTCGAGCTACTTCACATAGGCCTAGTCTTGCTCAAAGCTCTGAGTCTCCTCTTTTGTGCAATGTTAAGACTCCTCCCTCTGTTGAACTCTGGCACGACAGGCTTGGACATCCCTGTCATAATACACTTGCTCGTGTTTTGAATTCTTGTAATGTTTCTTTCTAGCATAGCTGCTTACAGTTTATGTGTACACCTTATAAGTTGGGCAAATCTCACAAGTTGCCCTTCGGTACCTCCCAAACAGTGTATTCATTTCCATTTGAGTTATGGCATCTGATGTTTGGGGACCATCACATCTGTTCTCGAATGGTTTTTCTTACTATGTTTCTTTTGTGGATATGTATAGCATATATACATGGTTGTATTTTCTTAAATCCAAGTCAGAAGTGTTTCGCTGTTTCCTTCATTTTCACAAGATGGTGTAAGTACAATTTGGGACGTCCATCAAAATGCTATAGACAGATTGGGGGGCGGGTATCGTTCCTTATCCACTACTCTCTCTCAGCTGGGTATTCAACATCGAATAACATGTCCATACACCTCAGAACAAAACGGGGTTGCTAAAAGGAGACATCGTCATATAGTTGACATGGGGCTCACATTACTAGCTCGGGCTTCAATGCCTTTGGAGCACTGGTCGTCTACTTTTTCTCATGCAACTCATCTTATCAATAGGTTACCAACACCTATTTTGCAACATCAAACCTTTTATGAGAGACTATATAAGGCTCCACATGATTATTCTCAACTAAAAGTATTTGGGAGTGCCTGCTATTCTTACCTGAGACATTTTCAGCAGTGTAAACTTCAGTTACGATCTCAAAAGTGTGTTTTTCTCTTGTTTGGTTCTAACTAGAAGGGTTACAAATGCCTTGCTGAGGATGATCGTGTTTTTGTTTCACGTCATGTTATGTTTGATGAAACACATTTTCCATTTCAAGCTAGTTTTCTCCACCAACAGTCGTGACTCCTGTTAGATTTTTTCATCAACAGTCTCATGTTCCTGTAATTGCACCGACTAGTCTTTTATCTTCTGGCTTGTTACATTCACATGCAGCCCTCCCTGTCTCTACTTCAACTCAGTCTCCTGTTATCCAACGTTCTTCTAGTTTGTTACCTTCACCAAGGGAGTCGTTTACCATGGACAGCTCACCTACATCCAGTGCACCAGCTGATACTCTTACACAGTTACCTCCTCCTGTTAATTGTTATCTAATGCGAACTTGGTCGAAGAATGGCATTTTTAAGCCAAAACTTTTTTCCACTGTCTTGAACGAGAATGAGCCATCTACCATTGTTGAGGCATTTAAAAGTCCTACCTGGACTGTAGCTGCACGAGCCGAATATGAAGCCTTATTAGCTAATAACACATGGGATCTTGTACCATTACCTGAAGGTCATCGGGCTGTTGGTTGCAAGTGGATTTTCAAGGTGAAACGACATGCAGATGGATTCGTAGCTTGCTACAAGGGAAGGTTAGTTGTTAAGGGCTATTTACAAGAGGTAGGTATCGATTTTCTGGAGACTTTCAGCCCTATGTTCAAGCCAACAACGATCCGGGTAGTTTTGGCTCTTATTGTGTCTCGGGGGTGGTCTCTCAGACAAGTCGACATCAACAACACTTTTTGAATGGGGATTTGAATGAGGAGATTTATATGACACAACTGCCAGGTTTTGAGCAACAACAAACTGATGGTTGTCAGCTTGTCTGCAAACTGCGAAAGGCACTTTATGGCCTTAAACATGCACATCATGCATGGTTTTATAAGCTGCAAGAATTCTTGCTGGATACTAAGTTTGTAGCATCTAAAGCTGATAATTCTCTCTTCATTCGGCGAGTAGGGTCTCAGCTTCTCTATGTTTTAGTATATGTCGATGAAATAATAGTCACTGGCACGGACTCTCTTGCCATTAATCACTTTGTCAAGGATCTTAATGTTCATTTTCTTTTAAGGACTTAGGCCAGTTGAACTATTTTCTTGGGATCGAAGTAACACATAATCCGAGAGGTATTTTCTTAAATCAGAGGAAGTACATCTTGGAGTTACTTTAAAGAGCTTTCATGGATACGTTAAAAGCTTCTCCTACCCCAATGGTGACCACCTGTCGACAGTTTATTCAAGAAGGAATCCCGATGGAGGATGAACGCTTATTCAGAAGCATTATGGGTGCCTTACAGAATGTGGTCATAACAAGACCAGACATTGCCTTTTTTGTCAATAAGGTTTGTCAGTATATGCACAAACCTTTAGATGCGCATTTCAAAGCTGTCAAACGAATTCTAAGATACTTACAAGGGGCACTAGACTATGGGTTACAGTTTACTCAAAACTCAAAGCTTCTTCTTGAAGGTTATTCTGATGCGAGTTGGGGATTCGATATTGATGATCGCCGGTCCACCTCTGGTTTTTGTGTTTTTCTTGGAGGAAATCTGATTTCCTGGAGTTCTAGGAAGCGACAAGTGGTGTCGAGATCCACAACTGAGGCCGAATATCGAAGGCTGGCTCATGTCACTGCAGAAATAATTTGGATTTGGTCGTTGTTGACAGAACTAGGTGTTTCAGTTCAAAGTAAAGCACTGGTTTGGTGTGATAGCTTAGCTGCTATTGCTGTAGCAAGCAACCCTATGATGCATTCCAAGTTTAAACACGTTGAATTAGACTTGTTTTTTGTAAGAGAAAAGGTGGAAAACGGGTCGTTGCAAGTAGGTCATATTTCTGGACAGGATCAAATTGCTGATATCTTGACCAAGCCCTTGTCAGTAGGATTGTTCGACAAATTCAGAAGAAAGCTTAGAGTTGTTTCCACAGGAGGGGATGTCATGCAGAAGCAGGAAAAGTCAAGAAGCACGGGCCATGTTATGAATAAGAGTTAATTTTAAAAGTTAGTCAAGATAGTTGAGTTCAGTTGTTGTATAGTTTAGCAGTTAGTTATTGACTTACTGTATTAAATACTCAGCTAGTCCCTCTTTTGTTTTCAATGAATTCAACTGATCTTAACAAGCTCTAAGACTAGTTTGATCATAACCTTGTTGCATGCTTTTTTAAATTATGGTTTGTTGTATGTGATTGAGAAGTCAATTGAAATGATTTTCGAGAATGAGCAAATGGTTGACAACCCATTTAGAAGTAGAATAGATAAGGCAAATGATCAATCAAATTCCAAAACAATTATGTATTATGTTCATGTAAATTATTTTCTTTTTCAATATCCAAAGTAACTTATGCTACACTAGGCTTTGAAAAAATGTAAAATTATCAATTAAATTTCAATATCAAATATTTAATTCAAATATTTTTAAGAATAAAGTTTATTATAAAAATTAAATATATGAATATTATATTTTATTTAATAAGGGTAAATTGTAAATTATCATTATATTTCTAGGAAAGTACTTAGTGAATCAAACATGATAATGTAACTTTTCGGATTTTAATCAAAATTATATTCTAAACATTATAAAATAATTTTTCGACAATCACATTCTATTAGAACCGTAACATAGAAAAATATCAAACACTATCTTTCTTTTAATTTTCAAATATGTTTGAATTTTATTTATTAAAATTAAATATTCAACTTGATAGGAGAAAATCAACATTTTACCAACAATCATCATATTTGAATTTGACTCTTTCTCCTTATTATTCAATTCTGCATTGTTCAAAAATTATATATAAATGTGGATTTCATTCCAAATATGAATACAAATGTATGTTCTTTGACTAAATTGTGATTGATTAAATTGTATCGCAATAATTGTAAGTATGTTCTTTGACTTACAAATGTTAAGCTTTAATTGGACACTATCTCTTTTTAAACTTTATAGAATTTGGAAGTGAGTTATGGAATAATATTTTAATATTGTATCATTTTTCAGCCTATTTCAATTTCATTTAGGCATATTATATAGGTAAAGTTTTGAATAAATAAAACATTTATTTTATTTTAAAAATTGTTGATAATTAAATATATATTAATAAAAACAGTATATTAAATTGATATAATAAAGATATGATATGAAATTTACATGAATAATAAATATAAATATATTAATAAATTTAACAATTAGATATTGTTAAAATTTTAAGCTATAAAATTTGTGAACCACTTTAATTTACATTAATATAAAAGATAAAAATATATTTTAGAGTAAAGATTGTGTTGAATTAGTCATCATTATCTAATTAGTTAAGGTGATTGTGAAGATTATAATATAATCAAGCTTGAGTATAAAACTGGAGGGAAAGAAGTTTATGCTTTGAACTACAAATTTAGCTATTAATTGAATGAAACAAAACTTCGAATGACGTCCAAAATGAAGTCGTTTTTTGCAGCTTGCATTCTTTTGCTGTCCACTCTTGTTATTTTCACTACTCCAACATCAGCTCGTGCTCTAGTTATCCAAAGTAAGACCAAATTTATTTATCAACTTGATCGTGAGATTTAGGTCTGGTTTTATTACCTTATGTTTTACTTTGATCCATACATAAATAAAGTATTTTTTTTTGGTTTTTAGTAATATAGTAAATTAGCTTAATTATGAGATTTGGGTCTAATTTATTAACTTTAGTTTTTGTGCTTAAAATAAGTGATATTGTTGATTTCTGCAGAAAAGGAAAGGAATCCAATACCGAAGCCAAAGCCAGGTCCCAGGTGTAGTAAGGTACATGGTAAACGTGTATGCATAGGATATTGATAAAACCAAAGAAAAACTACATATATATATATATATATATACATGCCCAAGTTGCTTCCTCATCTTGTTCTTCAGGCCAGTATATGTTTATAAGCTGGCTTCCATTGATGTATTTATTTGCACTTTGGAAATCGGAATTGTAATTCGTGGTAATGTTTGATGTAGTTGAAAGTGTTCTTGAAAATAATACGCGCTCACATCTTTTTTTACTATTATCATATCAGTGATGGTGTAAATTAAATTAAAATTCAATCCGCAAAATCATAAAATTAATAGAGATAGAATTGTATTACAAAGCTGATGAAAATACCAACCTTCTAAAATGTTGTGAATTGAAACCATTTTTCTGTCAACTTTCTTTAAATGTGCAGTGTGTTAGTTTTGGTGAGATTAAAATAATAATTTTGGTGAAATTAGTTATTATAATGGTGTGATTGAATATTTTAATAGTGAGATTAAAATCAATGGTAGGGTGTGTGTTTGAATTCAAACATAGCTATAATGGTGAGAAAACAAAATGATTATTAAAGGTATTATATTAAAATGATATATAATATAAAATTTAAATTATTTTCTTTTTATGAAATTATTAAAACATGTGAAATAATAATTTTATTTAATAACATAATATGTATCACAAACAAACATATTAAATTATTGTTTTATAACCAATTTAAATTATTTAGGCTTAAAAATTAAAATGCAATTTGGTACTTAAACTTGCCGATTTTTCTCAATTTGGTACTTGTGATTTTTTTGACTAATGTGATACCTAATTTTGGTAAAGGTTACATATATTAGTCCAATAACTTAACACCATTTTTTTTTCTGATATGGTGCATCGAACTAATGAAGGATAGACACATATATAGGAAATTGATGAGCGCAAACCGAAAATTGATCACTCCTATAACACTTTCCTTCCCCTTGTCCTTTGATTTTCGACCACCTAGTTTCATTAACACAATCAAAACAATAATCTAAGTTAGTATTACAAGAATCAAACATCAAATCATCTAAATCAATTAAAGTTGATGCATTCGATGCAAGAACCCTATTTCACTTTTAAAATTTATAAAGAACAATCAGTCAAACTGGAATCTAAACTCACCTAAATTGAAATCTAATGATGTAATTAGCATCTAGAATTTAAAAACACACTATCTTCACTAAATTAAGACCAAAATCTTAAAACAAACCTTGGCTCATTAGGAATACCTATTTTTTGGTACAACATCAAAACAACTCTATAGAATGATCACAACAAATTGAAGATACAAAACAAACTAGATCACAACAAATCAAACTAGATCACAACAAATCAAAATATTGCAATGAGTATCAAGTTATGACGTATGACCTATGAACTGGATGTTTACTTACCTATGAATAGTTTGGATTCGAATATGATTGTAAATCGAAATCACAAACAACTGCAATCCTAAACTCAATCATAGACCGGCAAAATCAAAACAAAAGAAAAGAAAGAGAACAATAGAATCATCCCAACACAAGACGAAGATTTGAGAAAGACCTAGGAAAATCTTAAATGAAATTGGGAGAATTTTGGTTAACGAGAAAACTGGACTCATTTTAGACAGAAAACCGACAAAGTCTCTGCTTAATCCTCTATGAGAAAACTTGTTTGGTAGTCAAGATTTTAATTACTTCCTTTTCTTTCATTACATAATTTGAAATTTCAGTTTGTGTTAACTATCAATTACTAAATCAGCCATTTAGTTTTGGCAAAAATCCCATTTCCCTCAACTACTCCCCCCATCTTTTGCCACTTTTCAGAAAACAAATTATACCTTGCTTATGTAAATAGATAAAGGGTCGTATGTATGTCTATATTCGTTTGTATTGGAAGTAACTGTTAGTAATTTAATAACTTGTATACGTGATTAGTTCTTCTTATCATTATTATTTTAAAATATTATATATTTATATAAGTTTTAACATATTTATGTATTTTATTTTTGCATATTATGATTTGGGATTATTATTTCGGACTTATTTTAATTATTTTTAGTGTCGTATTTAAATTTACAATACCAACCTCAGTCTAGATTTTATTCTAATAAAATTTATTATATATGAATCTTATTCAAATTTAAATCCAAATATTATTTTTCTATTTTAATCTAAGTACAGATATTATTTCGATTATCAATCTTTTCATGATAATTGTTCAAATGTGTAATTATATATAACGGTGAATGTACTTCTAAAAAATATTTTACAAGATCAACCTTCCGTTTTTGGTGTTGCAGCCACATTTACAGAAGAATTGCAGGCAATGGGATTAACTTAACGCCGTTACTCAAAAGCATTACCAGAATGGAACTCTAAATGGTAATAAAATCGAAAATGAAAAGCACTTACAGCAAAGCTACAAATGATACGCTCAAAACATCCAATAAATCCACAGATAATGTAAACTGCAATGCCACGTCGATTCAAACTTATGTTGCTCCGCCTCTTTATTGTTATTGAACACTTCATGTTCAGACACATTTCTGAACATGTATATGGGGATATAATCCTATAAGAACCCCCTAGATTCATGAAAAAACATGTCCCCCTCGTATCCAGCAAACAACCAATAAAAATCGTAAACGATTCCAATTTGCTTTGCATTCAGTACGTTCTACAGCATATGCATACATATGTATGTCTGGGACAAGTTTAATTGATCCGTATTATCAATTATGTACAATAAGACATTGCATTGAAAGAATGAGAGAATGTGGTGAAAAGACAAGACCTGCTGCCTGCTAGTACCGTTTAAAAATTTTCAAATGCAATTAAAAGGGGGTAGGCATGGTAATCACGGAGCTAAGAACTACAGCAGCAATGTGAATAAACAAAGGGGGAATAAAAACTTACCCCCAGAAATAATACTTCATGAACACCGTCCCGAGTCCTCGATCATCATTCCTTTCAGACTCTTGGCTAACCAGATTGCCGTCTCCCTTGGGGACACCTTATCTTTCCCAAAAGGCTTCAAAACGACTGCGAGCTCTTCCAACCTGTTCTGCTGCAGTAACTCTGCAGACAATTCTAGAAGCCCTTCAAGTGCCTCTGCCCTTTGCCTAAAAGACTTGACATCCAAAGTTTCCTTTGCTGGTATCTCCTCTTCTGGCACAGAAGAGCTGGGTTTTGCAGGCTCTGGTGAATTAGATTTTAGAGATGAGGAAATGGAGTTCCTAACATCCATTTCTTTAACACCAGAATGATCAGACCCATTTGATTTTGAATTTAAAGCTTCAGAGCAACTTGATGACTTAAGGGTCACTGGACTACTCATGTTTCCTATATCCAAGTCATCCCTCACAACATTTATGAGTTTCCCAACATCCATATTTTGTGCGCCCATTTCTACTTTTTCGATTACAGGCTGCTCACTGCCAACACGGAAACTACTATGCCTTATAACATGAATAACGTCACCGAAAGCTGGAGGATGACAGGTCTCAGCTGGTTTTTCAGTTGTTTGATTATGAACATTTGATCCTTCATCTGGCTGTGAATTCTTCTGGCTGGATGAAATTGGTAAGGCAACGCAATGCATAGTTTCTGCAACTGATGAGAGAAGTTCCATTACAGTGAACTTGTCATCACCACTCGATGCAGAAGAAATATGAGAGTGGAGCATCATGTCGGGCCTACTAGGTCCATTTGCCACAGTTTCATCCTTCGCACTTGACCTGATAATGGAGCACTCTTCCCCAGTAGTTGGCCCACTTAAAGGGACATTTCCCCCAATACTTAACCTGATTATTGAGGCATCATCGCTGCTACTTAACCTGCTTATGGGGGCACCATCACTGCTACTTGGCCTGCTTATTTGAACATCATTCCTACTACTTGGGCTGCATATAGGGGCATCATCCCTGCTACTAGTCTGGATTAAAGGGGCATCAACCCTACTAATTTTTGTCCTGCTTACAGAAGTATGATCTTTAGGAACAGATATTTCTTCAGAAATCATGCCTGTAAGGTCCAATGGTACACTCAGACTCACTTTTGCATCAACTGAAGTGGAATGCGGAAGATCCTGGGTTGGAGCAGACTCTTCAGTTAAACACCTGACAGATTTATGATTGTGCCTGTGGCTTTCTCTTGATAGAACCTCAGGCATCTCGGATTTCAGACCAGGGGAGCTGTATGGTGGATACGGTTCCAAGCTATTGACGTGGGTGATTATCTCATGATTATGTGCCTGTTCCTTCATGCTGCTAAAAGTGGTTGTTGCATCATCACAAATCTCAAATGCTTGAATTGAGATGGAAGATGAGACAGAATTGCTGCTCTCTGTTTGCACCCCCTCAGTAGCTCCAGTTAGAGCTATCTCAGCTTCTAGTTTTATCTCCCTAGAATCATTTGTAAGGCAACCTTTGTGCAGCTGAGGAGGAATAGCATCACGCTCCTGGTTTGTCTCTGTAGATCCTAACTTTGGTATGTTGCTTTGCCCATTTGAAACTTCAGTTCCAGCGTGCTTCATTCTTCCTGTAATAGTTGATCTTCTTGCAACAGTGGGAAGAGTTCTTTGCCTCGGCTTAGAAATTTGTCCATCTTCAGCAAAATGCTTCCCAGGTGCAGGCGGAGGAAGCCCTTCATGTCTAGGTTTAGTCTTCGGGGAGGATTCAGTTAAAGGTAACTAGAGAAAAGAATCTTGCAAAATAAGTGACGATACCGATAACAAATTAAATTAAAACAAATTTACTAAGTGGCATTCATACCTGGTGCTTCAAATGGTTTGATCCTGGCATCCTTTTTGCAGAATCTAGAGGTAACTTTGCCGAGGGAACAGTTGGTGAATCTGCATTGGCCTTTGAAGTGCGAGAAGGTGGTTTGAGAACTTTGGGAGATGCATCCACATTATTTTTTTGAGTCAATCCATCCACAGTTTTTGTGCTGTTGCCTCTCATTGGGGAACCATTTTCTATTACTTTCCCTATGCTTTTGATGGTTTTTGTTTCCTTTGATTGAACATTAGATCCCTGTTCCGAATAAGAACATTGTGTTATTCCTTTTCCATCAACTTTGCAAGTAAAAGTAGCGGGGCCATTCTCTTCTTTACGTGGCAGGTGCTGCTTGGTGCCACCTTTATCATCATTAGAAATAGTATCAGTGTCAATGACCTCACTATTGCTATTTGTAACCATTGTGGCAGTGTTTCTGTCATTTGAAAGCAAACTATCTTTATCACTACATGAGCTATTACTATTCTGGCTCTCGTCCATAATTCTCCTGTTACCATGACCAGAGGAAATGTGCTCATCTGCAGAGCAATTCATTGAAGGGGAGCTAAACGATGGACGATATTGATCAACATATGGCTGCAAATAAGGGTGCTTCAAAAGCTCCATTGCCTAGAAAATCCAAACTGTCACATTGAAGTCCTGCAGGTCAAGAATTCTGAGCTGAGTGAAAAGAAAAATAACTTACGCTGGGTCGATGCTCTGGATTCTTTCTTAGCATGCCCTTGATAAATGTTTTCCTGTGAGTGTAACATTATACACATTAACTATCATGTATGTGAGGAGCTGATTAATAGACAGATGATAAAGCATTAATTATACCACCCCCCAAATACAGATTATTGAGTCCCTTGGGATTTTAAACAAATCTCACAATTTGTGCTTTATAAAATAAAATAGATAAAAGAGTTTCCGAGACACGTAAGAAGGAATTCAATTAAGAGATCTACACCTGGTCCAAACATAATATATAAAATAATAACTAAAAGCAACAAGGAGGAATGGAATCACAGTCAGAGCATGAAAAATCATGGAGAATACTTGGTCATCATGAAACATACTACAGTGAACTCTAAAAATAAAAATTAAGACTTACAAGGACGGAGAGTAACAAGAAGGTAAAGGGCCAATGGCGGAGCGATTTATCTTGCTTATTAAACCTGCCATGTCCTAGAACAAGTTTGACAACAAAATTAGTTGAATAAAAAAAATTAGTACATGGTTAAAGGAGGCAAAAAAAATTAGTAGTTGCAGAAAACCTTCAAAGGACATTACATTACACCAGACAAGTAGAGAACAGTAAGTACTTTGCCAGCATTTTTTAAAAGAGCAGAGGACGGATTCATGGAAAGCTGTTATGAACCTAGCAAAGCTTACTACTAATAATTCCTAATTCAGATAAACAACAGACTGAAAGTTGTGTTACATTTGGCAATGGAGAAAATTCCACCATAAGATTAAAGGAAGAAAAAATAAAAATAGAAACATAGAAGTTTTAATGTTTCCTATACTTGCCAACATGGGATATATGTTACACCTAAAATGAAGGTTATCATAGCAGAATACAAGAAACAGATCCAACCAAAGGAACTGTCAGAACTCTTACAAAAGCTTTAAATGCAGGGCGATGAGCAGCCATCTCATACATACAGCAGCCTGTTCAACAAGAAGCCAGTTAGCCAAAAAAGAATCTATACAACTCAACAATTTATTTAGGAAAAGGCATACCCAGAGACCAGATATCAGACTTGAAACCATAAGGAATATCTGCAAGCAGTTCAGGACACATGTAATTGGGGGTGCCAACCACCTGAGACATGCATAAAACAACCATTATCTTGCACATTCTTAGGTAAGGAAGAATAAATGCGTATGAAAAATGAGATCCAAGGTAAATAACTTTTATCTTAATTGAAAAAGCTCCAAACCCTGTAAATGGTTGGCTGTCAGTACGAAGGCTTGAGAAAATCAAGTTTTAGTAGATTAGTGGCATGTACAAAACTTGTGTCTTTAGACACCATGTACCTAATGTATACTGTTATGTATGGAACTTAAGTCTTTTGGCATTTATAACTGACATGACATATTCATTGAATATAAGCTCCCTTTGATAAAGTAGCGAGAAGTGGCATATATGCATATATTCTCAATTTTTCAGTAATGGAGTCATCCATCCAGAAAGTGATAAGGTATCAATCAATAATTTTTTTTTTATTTCTTTCCTCGAAGAAAAAAAGTGATTACTTAAGTTAGTCTAATTGGTCTAATTATAATTTTGCTTGCCAATTAATAACAATTTGTTCTCAGAGGATAAAGCTCTAATGTAACTGAAAGCCGTGCCACGCACACTATGTTTGTTCCTTTTGACAACTCATACTATTTTTCTACACTATCAGTCCCTCAACAGGGTAATTGAGAGAGTGGAATGAGTTAGCAACGCTATCAAGACCATGCTATGATGTGCGATTTTGCAATAGAATGCACAGGGGAATTGAGGCATCAGAAAACAGAAAACAGAAAACAAATAATAACAGCAAGCCCTGTTTTTGAGCTAAGTAGCAGATCTTATTACCCAACTGTAGGAAGAAATAAAAAGAAATGGTAGAAAACAATGAATAAAAAACTTCTTTTCTATCACTGGAGATGGTTGGAAAAGATTTTAAAAAGTTCGTCAAAAAGTATTTCATGACATAGTACATACCGAGGAAGCCAAATCATCTGCCTTTAGAGTTTTGGCAAGTCCAAAATCCCCTAAACCAGGACAGACCAGAAAGATAGTTTAGGATAACAATCAAAGAATATGTATTCAGGTAGGATATCTAATATAACTCAATGATGATAAAGAAAAGGAAAAAGAGAGAGAACCTATAAGAAACCAAGGATAAAAAGGAAAAGACAAACTCACCAAGGCGGACATCTTGATCCTTGGTAAGAAAAATATTGGAACACTGCCAAGATAGTGCAAAAAGTCAGTCCATAAATCGTCAAGTTATTAGAAAGACTAATCTAATTAAAAACAGACCTTTAGGTCACGATGCAGAACATAATTTGAATGCAGATATTCAACTGCCAGAAGCAGCTGCGCAAACCACTTGCAGAGTTTCTGGAACATGTTTACAATCAGTGGTGTTAACTGCACGTCATAACTCAATAAGAAACTAGGAAAACCAACAGGTATAGTGAAATTAGTTACCTCCTCGGGGAAATAGACCCCATTTGATTTTTTCATCAACCCAGCCCTGTGGTAAAAGAATAACAAAAAGAACAATATTGGCACATTGCTAATATTGCAGAAATTGAGAAGCAAAGTTCTCCATACAAGCTTGGAAACTCACATATCACCGCCTTCACAGTATCCGGTAACAATGCAAACAAAGCAACCCTACATTACGATCACAAAACTCAAAATCAACATCAATAAAAGGCAGTCACGTACTCTACAAGCTACTATTTAAAAGTAGATTTCTATTCCAGAATCCTAGCAAATGAAAAAAAGAGTAGTATACTTTCTCAACCCAAGCTTCCTTAAACTCAACAATGTAAGGATGCTGAACTCGCGCGATAAGTGCCATCTACATTCCACAAAATTCAAACCAAATTAAAGGAAATTTAAACTCTCTATTACAGATTAAAGTATTTAAACAAAATAAATTAACAAACTTCTTGATGTGCAGATCGTCTGCAACGCTCCGTTTGCCGCGCCAGTCTGATCTTCTTCAACACATACCTGAAATTTTTGAAAAAAACACCAAAAACTTCAGAATAGAAGAAGAAAAACACACGTTATTAAAAAATTGGAAAGTAGAAATTAGAAGAATACTTTTTCTTCTCGGATTTGTGGTGGACGAGAATGGCAGCACCGAAAGCACCACGGCCGATCTGTTCCATGATTTCGTATTGATCCATTCGAGACTCCATTGCTTTTAACTCTTTGCTCGATCTTTTTCTTCCTCCAAATCAAATGTTCGAAATAAGGCGAGAAAATAAAATTAGAGAGAAAGAAAATCAATTGAGTTTCGTCTTAAAAACTTTCCCCCCCGGATCTCGACAACATTGCCGGATTCTTCGCTTCAATTTCAATGCCGCCAATGCGTTTCAGCAATCATAATTTTTCAAAGCCATCGAAATCTTCGTCTACGAATGTCTCCTCTTTTTTCCATTGCCGTTGAGTTCTCGAAAGCTTTCTCTTAAGCTTCACTCCATAAAAACCATGGAGAAAATAAGTACGGAGAAATGATTTTTCTTGTGTTTTAATTAGGATTTTTGTAGACAGAGAGCGGTGGTTAAGTAACTAAGCAAGACGGTTAGCAGTTAACCGAAGGTAAAAGTTAAACTTATAATTCTTTTCGGCAGCAGCGATTACAAAGATAACCAAATTAACACTCGGATGCGATATTCGTTTCCAACTCCCATTTTGAAATTTAACTTGTGTTTTATAAATTTAAATATTCTAATTGTTATTTACAAAATATTCTTTCAACTTACTAAACACAAGTATTTAACAACTAATTTAATTAATTTAAATTTAGAGTCGGATAATAGTACTAACAACCCGGAATTTAATTCACGCCCAGCTAATGGAAATAGTTTCTGGCATCATACGCTATTGTGACATAAATATAACAGAGATGACTAAATTTATCCAAACCCCAGTTACAAACATAATTGAAATTATATATATAAATATATGAATTTTGTTTGGTTTGGAAGTCATTTCTTTGGTTTGAAGACTCATAATTAGTTCAGACTCTTCCATTCATGCAATAATTTTCTTTTGAATAAAGATTTTCTTAAAATTAATTTTATCAAAGAAACAAAAAGACACCCGCGTTCAAACAAAAACTCTTATCTATTTAGTAAATTTGGATTTATGCACTTCATTTATTCACCTCAACTTCCTTTTTCTTTATAATAATAGAGACTTAGAAATGTCTCTTTTTTTAACTACTAAAATTATACCCTCAAAATTGAAAAGATAGTTTCAACAAATAAAAATATGGTCCAATATATTATTTTTTATGATTAGAAATTTAAATAAAAATAATATTTAGGAAATTACTTGAATTCTATCCTAACCTAAATATAATTAATTAACAAAACAAAACACGTGACTATAAAAAAATTAAAATGTGTCATTAGTATATGTATTTTCATAAAATTTGAAATTGATTTCTTGTACTTTTATTTTTAAGAATTTAGTCCTTTAACTTTTCAAATTTCAAAAATCAAGTTTAGCATTATTAAAATCATTTTATTAAATTCAGGTTATTACATCTTTTCTTAGCTACATTGCTACAAAGTGAGTTTTTTAAAAAAATGTTACCTCAGCAAAACTTAACAGTTTTAACAATTGAACTTAAATTTTGAAATTTTAAAAAAATAGAGAGACTAATTCCTAGAAATAAAAGTATAAGGGCTAAATTACATGTCGAAACCATTTTTAACCAAAAAAATAACTTGACGATATCCGGTAAAAATGAAGATTTTAAAACATTGGGTTTTAGTTAAGAGCACAAGAGTCACCACTGATCCTTTTTGTTAGGTGCGATTGGACACCCACAAAATTATTTAAAAAAAAAGAAATTGAAAAATCCTTTTAAAAATGATAATTGTTAGGTCTACGTTAAAAATCAAAGAAAATTTAGGTTCAAAAGTTGATTACACGCGAGGAAAGTTTTAACATTCTCGTGATGCCCAAAATTGATACATTATTAAATTTGTGTTGTCTTGAATTTTGAATATTATAAATTCAAATTTACATGTTTAATTATGATATCTGAATATGAAATTAACATAAAAATTAAAATAAACTTGAAAATTTGCCTACGAAAATTTTTTTTATTATAACAAAACAAAACATTTATTGAAGACGTTCCAAAATTAACAACAATAAAACGAAATCGTATTTCAGTAATTTTAGTCATGACTTCATCAATCTTAGTAATATTAAAATGTTACCTTAATTTGAAAATAAGTTTATACACGTCAATGATTGTAAGCTCATGCTTATTAGATAATAACACAAAATTAAACATATTAAATGTTAAGTTGTATCTTCGTGATCACACACATATATAACAGTGCTAGTTGTACATAATAGCAATACTATAATTAATTTATAGGACTCATAATAACATACACCATAATAGCAAAATGACATTCTCACAAAATATGGATATATACACCTATGTAATTACAATATTATATAGAAACCTTAAAAACTTGCATGGAAGGTGCACACACGTATAAATATCTTCATGCATGAAATGAGAGCACATGCAAGTTAATGATTTTTTTTCTAACAAAGCTTATTCTCAATATCCTTCAAGTAGTTATCGTATTATAAAAGAGCCAAACTTGAATAGAGACGAGAATGAACAGTAGCATGAGATGCAAGTACCAAAAGAACTTAAGAAAACTTAGGTTGAGGAAATTAAATGGGAATAAACACATAGCCTCGAAAACATGCATTTCAATAACTAGTACATAAACCAAGATAAAAGAAGTAAATTACAGACAGAAAAATGTGAATGTTGCTGCACAACTCGATCCTTATTCTTTGTCTTTCCTCTTTTTCATTGTGTCGTTCTCCCTTTACTTCTCAGATTTCCTTCCTACTCCATGCTCGTACACTGATTCTTCAAGTCGTTTTGGCCATGGCTTTTTCCTACAAGTCTCCCCTTTTTTTTCTTAGCCGTGTGGTCTCTTCAGTTTCTATCCTTTTTTGTTTCCTCAAAATTTTACTGTAACGACTAAAAGTAATTGTGAGGTCATTGCAGGATTGTTACGTATACCTTCATTGTCTCAAGTATGTGCAATTTGTAAATTAAAAATAAATAAATTAATTATATATATTGTAATGACTTTTGTCGTTTTCAAATATAATATTTTTAACAACAACTTAATTTATTTGTGTAAAAATGTTTTAGTTGCAATAAAATTAATTATGAAATCTATAAATCAACAACAATATTTCAGTTACAAAAATTATTACGTGACAACAATATATTGGTTGCAAAATAAAATTCACAACAACGTAAATTTAGATGCTAAATCTTTTACGTAACTATAATATAATGGTTTTCAATTATTATTTTGTGATGACATTTTAGTTGGTTGTGTATTACATTACACAACGATCATATGTCATTACCAAAGTTTTTTTAACAACAATAAAATGTGGTTGTCAAACACTATATGTGATAATAATATGGTTGTTAATATGATCATATTCATAGATATTTTTATATAATTTTTTTTGTCATGAGCGATCAAACGGGAAGAGCGTTGGCCGGGCAAGCAAGAAAGTCAGGAGAAGAGAAGAGGAACCTCCGCATGAAGGGGGAGGGTTGGACTGTATTGATATGACGGCTTTGAAACCTATTTCCTTTAGGGATGCTGTTATGAATACGAATCCTACTAATAACTCATTGGAAAGTAATTGGGAGGAGGAGGAAGATATTAAGTTACGGGAAGGTGATGTGAAAAAGGAGGTTGTGGATGGTGTTCCATCGATAGTTTTTCCTAATAGAGTGTATTCTCTGATTGAGGAGAGTATGTCCAAGACGGTAGTTGTCAAATTGCTTTGTGGAAAATTGACTATAATGCTATGGAATAAGGTTTGTGCTTTGTGGAAACCATCCATGCGGTTTCAAATAATGGACATAGAAAACGACTATTACCAAGCAAAGTTTGAATCGGTGCAGGATTATAAAAAAGTCCTTGTGGATGGTCATTGGGTGATATACGGGCACTATCTTATGGTGCAGCCATGGTCGAAATTTTTTTTCGACTTTACAGCCATTTCCTCATAGAGTTGTGGCCTAGATTTGAATTCCTGGACTTTCAGGAGCTCTTTATAAAAGAAGTAAAATCCAGGCAATTAGGGAGATGAGATTGGTAATCAAAATTGACCATCAATCTGATAAAGGATCAAGGGGACAATTTGCTAGGTTTGTTGTACAAGTGGATATTCTAAAACCACTTGTTTCCAAATTGAGGATTGCTGATCAATGGGACAATTTGCAAGGTTGACTGGGTGGACTACGTACAGGACAATACACTTTTGTTGTAGCTTGGATTGACATTGTGTAAAGGATTTCAACTAACAACATTACACGCCGTTTTTCCAGTTTGAAAATGTATATTTTCAACCCGATTCATTCCTTGTACATGGATTCGTGGTTGATGATCGCCGAAATAACTTTTTTGCTGCGCCACGGGGCGTACCAGTGATCCAACAAGTTGGGGGACTTGGGTTGAGGAGATTAGTTCCACACAACATATCATTTCTCATGAAACTTATGTATCATTTAGTCATTAACTTAGACTCCTTTTAAGTCAGGCTATTGTGCAGTAAGTATAAGGTTGAAGGTATATTGTCACAATCAGTTCATAAATCAAACTCCTCAGAAGTGTGGCGTTCTTTATCTAGAGTTTGGGAAAGCTTTCGAAATAATATTTGTTGGAGTATTGGTGATGGACAGACAACTAATTTCCTGAATGATTGTTGGATTCTCAAGTTAGGGCCACTTAGAGATCATGTGCTAAATGGATTGATCCTTCCCACTCATATTAAGGTAGTTGATTTGGTTAACCCAAATGGCTGTTGGAACTAGACAATTTTGCAGAATTATTTTACCAAGGAAGTTTTGGAATGCATTGTAGGGTGCCCTCATCCTTATGTTGAGTTGGGTGTTGATGGCTGCTTATGGAAACCGAATGGAAATGGTAAATTTTCAATTAAGACTGTGTATAAGAGTCTAGTTGCAATGATGACATGTCTGTTAATGAAGACTGGAGTGTTGTTTGGGAAAGTGACCTACAACCAATAATTACACATTTATGTGGTTGGTGATACATCAGAACAAATGAATGAATGAAGGGCTAAGAGGAATTTAACAGATGATATCAGATGTGTATTATGTGGGGTACACAAGAATCCATAATCCATGCTATAAGGGATTGCCGTGGTGTGAATGCTGTGTAGAGCAGGGTGATTTCTCAAAATTATTTATCTTATTTCTCTTCATTAGAATTGTCTGGTTGGATTAAATCAAATTTTAAAGGTGAGATAAAATTTCGGAATGAGAATGTTGATTCCAGCATAAATTTTGTTGTTTTGTGTTGGCTACGGTGGAAAAATAGGAATATGTCTATTTTCCAACAATACAACAACACTATTGATGAGTTAATCCGTAGCTTAGAGACTTTTGCCAGCACGATCAGAGATGCTGATGCAAATAAAGATAGATTGAGACTAGGTCGGGTTAAAATAAACACAGATGGAGCTTCCAATAGAGATGATAACAGATCAACAGCTACAGGAGTGATACGGGATTCACACGGCAACTGGGTGGTAGGGTTTAGAAGGTTTATTGGTCGAAGAAATATGGTTAACTTACAATTATGGGCTATCCTATATGGCTAGAAATAACTTGAATTAGAAACTACACTAAGGTACTCATGGAGAGTGATTGTTTGATAGCTATTGAATTGACAAAGAAGAGCAATGTGAATCTTTCTTCTTCTACACTTATTAGGAAGTTCAATGAAGTAACAAGGTACATCCAAATGTTTAATTTCCAATATGTTCTAAGAAAAGGTAATATGGCGACATATTCGCTAGCTAAAACTTGTACTAGTGATGATGTTGAACTCAGAATCATTGATTTTCCTAATTTTCATGTTAGAAAACTACTACTAGAGGATAAAATAGGTACATTCCATGTAAGAGATTGTTGATTAAGCCTGTTTATTTGCCTTTTTTTTTCATATAAAAAAATAATATGGTTGTTAATACTTTTAAATAACGATATTTATATAGTCGCGAAATATTAATTTGCAATGACATAATAATTTTTTTTGAACATTAATCTCATTATAGGTTCTTATCACATATGTTCTTTTTGATACAATGCCTAAAACTACCCATAGCCCCTCCCCGAAACCCTTAAATATGAGGATAATGTGCTTCAATACACTCAAACCCACATCCTCATGCACTGGCAATAATGCCGATGCCAGTTGAGCTAAGACTCAATCGACACTATAACATAATAATTGAATATTTTTATGTTACACAACAATATTTAAACATCGTGTAAGGTTAATTTTAACAACCATAATATTTGGTTTTACAAGTTTATATGTAACAATATCATTATGGTAGTTTAATTTTATTTTATTGTAAAATATAATCCAATATGTGATAAAATATATAATGACAATCTTAAAGATACTAGTTCAAATCTTAGGAGAGAACATAAATTCAAATATTAGAAACGATATTGTTGAGAGGGACAACTCGAACTTGAATATAAACCGCAAAATAGACATGAAGAATATAAAAAAAAATTGAAATCTCTTTGATATAAAAATATTAAGATGGATATTTTGTAAGGTTCTAAGGGTTAGTTTGGCATTCAATAAAATATCAAGTAAAAGTGAAGCACATTCAATAATAATACTAAGGGTTATTTTGACATTGCAATTCCAATTTAAAAATGCTTTTAAAAGCCGATTGAGTTTTAGTTCAATTAGTATGAGTATTGTTGTTAATGTAGGAGAACGTGGGCTAGAGTGCACTGAAGCGTATTATCCTCCTATTTATAGGTTGGGGAGGGGCTATGGATATTCTTAGGCATTGTGTCAAAAAGTGCAAATATGATAAGAACTTATAATGAAATTTTTAAAAATAATCGAAGAAAAGTGTTTTGAAAAAATGTTATTAGAAAAAGCATAATTTTGTATGATGTTTAACATTGCCGTCAAAAAATGTGATTACAAATTAAAATGTTTATTTTAGACATAAAGTTGAAAAATAAAAATAAAAAATTCAAATGATATTTAATTAATTTAATCTAATAATACATGAAATTTAAATTTTAAATACTTTTAAATAATTAATATAAATTATTTTTAAAATTAATAATACATAGAACATTTTAAAATTTTAAATATAATGATAAATAATATTTAAATAATTTAATATAATGATATTTGTAAATGATATTTAAACATTTTAGGAAAAATATAATAATAAATAATATTTAAATAATTTAATATAATGATACATTAAATAAAAATTAATATAAATTGAGTTTAGATATACAAATACTTTCAAAAATTGATTTTGATTTTAAAACTACGTGCTTGGCAATGTTTTTTCTCTCTATTTGTATTTTTGGCATCTCAAAGATATTACCCATCCAGCGTATATATAAAAGGAATTAGTTTAATCAAAAGTAAAATTTTAAAGATTAATTAAGTTAATATCATATTTTAATACGGATAAAAATTATCAAAAAATTATTTTTATAAAATAACAAACATTATTATAAGAGTATTTTTTTTGAAAAGGAACTAGATATTATTAAAAAAATTACTAAATTCTTTCATTTATGTTTTATGTAAAATTTTAAAAATACACATGATGATATTTGAACTAATTAAAATATTATATCTTTAATATTTTAACTTTATCATTTTAATTAAAATCTCATTATTTATTATATCATTTTTATTACATTAATTTTTACCCAATCAATGTGCCATGGTCTAATAAAATAACTTTAATAAAAATTCAAATCAAATATTAATATTTTAAAATAAAAATTAATAAATTTAAATTAATGCAACTCAAATAGAACCTTATCCATCAATTTGCGGGTCTAAGATAAAGTGGTCAATAATTGTAGCTCTCCTATTAAATCGCCAAGTTTTTTATGAGATTGCTAACATGTACCGCGGCCGAGGACACGTGAATAGTACAAATAAAAATTAAAGGAAAACTATTTTTTTCTGAAAAAAAAAGTATAAATTAAAAATTCAAATTGTTAAGTGAAAAAAATTGAATAGTTAAGTAATTATTTTAAATATTTTTATAGTTGAATGATTAAAATAAATTTATTAATAGTTGAGTGACTACAAGTATAGTTTATCTAAAAAAATAAAATATAATTATGCGGATGCGTGTGAAAATTATATACCTAAAACACATGTAAGTATTTAAAATAGCATACAATAAATGGTAAAACGGAAGATTTGAAATTACTAATAATAACACATATAATTTGTACCAAAATTAATTTTAATTGTGAGTAAAAAATTTAAATAAATAAATATATCAAATTAAGAATGTTAAATGCATTCTAATTATATAATAATATTGAAATGTATTAAATTTAAGATAAAATTTTGGTTAAAGCGGTAAATAATTTTATTTTATTTATAAATGTTAATTGTATTAATTCAAATCTCAACATATGTAATTTTTTCACTGATTTTATCAAAATAAAAATAAAAGATAAAATATTCTAACAATAATATAATTTACTTATGTTGGACATATACTACTGTAAAACGAAATAGTTAGCATTGACAGGATAGATAAATTGAGCGTAAATAAATAAAATAATTATTATACTGTGGAAGAACCAAGAAAGATATATATATATATATATATATATATATTCATAAAACATAATTGTATTTTTGCTTTAATTTATGATCTTTATCTATATATATGTTCATAAAACATAATTATATTTTTGTTTATTTTAATATACATAAATATAATTTTAAAATTAATTTATAACTTGAAGACCATATTTATTATGTTGATTATTTTTAATTCAATGCTTATTTTCTTTTCTAAATATTGGTATGTTAATTATTTACTATTTTTATGAGATTACATATCAAACTTAAAATTTACCAATAAAAATGATAAAAGGTGACTTTTAATGTATATCAAATTGTTTATAAAACAATAAAAAATCAAATAAGCAAACATAAAATAAATTTTATTTGATTATTTCGTGCTTACTTCCCAATTAAATAACATATAACATATATGCTAAATTAATGAGATCTTATTAAGAATTGGATAATCATTCATTTTTGTGACACATATTTTGCAATGGCAAAGGGTTGCAATCCATTTTGGTTATTGCATTGATTATTATATACTTCAATATTGACGTGTATATTCAATAAAATAAATAAAATCATATTAAATAATTAATTGAAAATATTGGTAAGTTATCGAAGAGTTAGAGGATTATTTTAATTTTTAAGAAAGACGAAAAGATGTTTAACAATGTTCGAATTTTAATTCTAAATAATGATGATTAATGTATTTGGATACTAATAGTTTTGTCATTATTTTTATTGTTTATTTTCTTAAATTGTTAAAATTTTAATAGAATTTATGTTATTTTATTTTAATCTCTTTAATTAGATCAAGACTTGATAAAATATGAGTTAGCTCATAAAAAAATATTGAAAATGATACTTTTATACAATATTATGAGTGGAGATAGGGGTAACACGGTTTAAACACTGTGCTAGCGAGTACTTGATAATAGTTTTAATCACTATTCTATACAAGTCAAGATTACTAAAGAGGATACTTACATCTAATGCATTGCGTATTTTCTTTTATACAAGATCTTGTTGTATCGTTATGCTCTGATTGATGAAGAAAATATTTGATTATTATGTAAACTAATTAAAGTGGTATTTCTAAAATGAGTTGGATTATCTAATAAAAACTTCCTAGAGAACAAACATTTTAAGGATGTTGCTTTTACTCCAAAATTTATTATGGAACAAATTTTTCCGATTATAATGTCTAGCAAGAGCAAATCATGCAAAGTCCCTAATCCTCATTCTATCTTGAATCGTGTGGCATTTAATAAAGATAATCTGAATCTATAAAAGTTCTTTATTTACTATATTATATATTATATTTATTCTATAAGACTATCTATTCAGTGAGCTATATATATATTTTTATCGAAATTATATATTAGTATAATGTTATAATTTTTTCCATTTTTATTGTTGAGGGGATCAATTTCGAGAGAGAACTCTCCGAAGTGTAGTCAATGCAGTCATTAACAATCGAAAGTATTGTCTCAGAACTTAGATTTTGTCTCCTAACTTTGTAGAGAGCCCCGTAAGTTTATAGAGTGGGAGTACCTCAATTGGTGGAGAAGGTAAGTACGTACCTAAAGTATGTGCAAATATTTAATTGCGAAAGATGTATGCAGAAGATATTAATTAATTAAGTTAAAATTAAAATATTGTTTACTATAAATCAATTATGTTATGACTAAAATTTTAGGCGTTAGAATTTTAGAAGGTTTGATCGTCTTCTAACATTTAACATTTTTAAAAGGTGAGCAGTTTTTTTTATTTTGAGAGAAAAAATGATATTAGGTTTAATTGTATGGTTATTAATTTCAATAATTTTTAAAACTTAAAACATTTAAATGATAATTATGCCCTATTAATATCAACGGCATTTACATTTAAATTATAATAAAAATCATAAAAATAATCCATCAACAAAGCAGCCTTTGCTATCTATTTAGTAAAATCAGTTAAATTTATTATTACTAAGAAAGGGTTATACAAAGACACAAATCACACATGTGTATATACGAGAAGGGATTGTCTGAAACTATGATTTCACATTATTCATATCCCTTTTCAATTAGGAGAATGACAAATCAGATTTCCTCCTGATTTTCAGCCTTTTCCTCATGAAAAAAATTCAAATTCAACTAAAAATATTAAAAATCAGGAGGAAAAATCTAATTTGTCATTCTCTTTTTGGAAAGGGATAGGGATGACGTAGAATTACAGTTTCATACAAACCCTTCTCGTCTATATATATATATTGAGAATAAAAAAGAAATAAGTCGGTTACTGAATAATGGGAAAGAACTTACAACCTCACTTTCTCTAGCATTAATTTTACGATTATATATAAAATAGGAAAATATTTGGTACATTGTTTTTCGACTTTATAAGCAGAGTTAAGGGGTCGACAAATGTCGTATAAAAGTATAGTAAAATATAAAAAAGGGACGTGACAATTTTTTAAAGTTACTTGTGGAATAAAAAAGTACACTGTTAGTGTACCAAATATTAACCTATATAAAAAATGTAGTTTATTATAATACTTCGTCCCGCGATACAATTTCGCCAACTACTACTTTGTTTAAAGAATATATTTCGCCAAGGCTAGACTTCGAGAATGAACATTTGTATAACACAAGAAATTCATTTGATCTATCTCGTGAAAGGTAGGTGTTAAAATTTTCTTTGCATAGCTCATATATGAGACTTTACCTAATTAAGCTTCATTCCATCTAGAACCAAGGGCAAAGCTAGAAATTTTTTTTGGGAGGTCAGAACTAAGTTGTATATTTTGACAAGAGCTAAAATGCAATTTTACCATTTTAATATTTTATATGTTTATAATCTTTTAAAGGACTAAATCAAAATTTTATCATTTTTGGGGTTCAAAGTACAATCTTACCATGTACTAACTTAAAAATTTAAAGGAACAAAATTGAAAATTTCCATTTTAGGGGGAATGGGGGCCTTTGTCAACCTTCTAGCGCCACCTCTATCTTGAAGGCTATAATGCTCCCCAAGTGGCCAACCTTGAGAAACCCGCACCATACACATGTCATGATCCAAGGCTAAGAGATGGTCACCCTTGCCTATAAAAACTCGTCGTTAGCCCATGAAAGGCATCATATCTCTCCTACTACATATTTTTCTCCACAGAAGTAAAACATCTTGAATCCATAACTCCATCTCTTGCAACCTTTAGCACACGCTTCATTTGTCCCTCAACATAATTACCTAAGTTGCTCTAATTTTGGCCCCTACCCCTACCCAAATAAATAGATTTTCTGATTATAGGGTCATTTATACTACATATAACGTGCTTGACTGAGTTAATGTCACAAGTCAATTTGGCATCAACTCGATAAGGAAAATTACTTAAAAACTATCTTTTAAGATGGAAATAAATTATCATAATAGTTCAAAAGTATGCTAGGATCTCACATGGGCGACACCTTTTTGGCTTTCAGAGGAAGGGTCAAATCATTAGGTTTGGGAAAATGCAAAGGCAAAAGGTAAGGTTCGAAGCTCAAATCAAGGGACTGGTGGTCGACATAAGTACTTTACAACTTTTGGTGATTCCATCAATAAATGTGATACATGCACGGATGTGGTGAAATTTATTAAAGTAAATTCAATCTAGCTGCTAATTTTCAAGTTTGGAATATCAGTTAAATTGAAACTAATTTTTGGATAGAATACAAACATTTCTGGGATGAGATGTCTGTATAGAGTTTGAAGATCTACCTTTTAGCTTCGAAATGCACTTTTAATCACTCAATTTCGAGTTCAAGAGCTCAAGTTATGACCGTTTTAGTGAAGATTGCGCAAACGAAATTTTTGGACGAGATTATTATAGGAAATTATGAGTTTCAAGCTTTAATTTGAGTTTAAATCTTATTGAGTTCAATTAGTAGGCTTAATATTTATTATATATGAGCCCAATATTGTATTTATTATATTTTATTATTAATTTGTTCCAAATTTTAAGAGTTGTTTAGGAGTTATTTATTTATTCCCAATATTTTATTTATTAGATTTTATTATTTTTGATTCATATTGAGTTGTTTAGGAGTTTTATATTTCTTAGTCAAACTTGAAAAATTGTTACAAGTCGACCGATCTTTCAAATTTTAAAAATTGTCAACTTGGTTGAATTGACTTTAATGAATTTCATCCCTTCCATGCATGTATCAAAATAGGCTTCAAATCTCAAGGTGAAAATTACTTCGAGGAATATGGTGATGTTGGGGACATTTATGTCACGTACCACAATCCCTGGAGGAGAGATAAGGAGACTGCTTTTTCTTTTGTCTGGTTCAAGCTTAAGGAATATTAGGTGAAAGCAATGAAATAGGGGAACAACAGGGTTATAGATGGATTCACTAGGGTTTTAAGGCTTACGATCATTAAGGTAGACACAAGTCTTTTCCAATGAAGCGGGAATTGAGTGAAGCTCCAAGTCGACTTTCCAACAGTGTCACTAAGGTGAGATAAATTGTACAACCCTATCGCATAAAGGCATGGTGGACACTAGATCCTATAATGAGGCATTGATGAGTGATCTTGTGACACCTTACACCCGACTTAGACGACGAATCCAAATGTTGGATGCTATATCCGTTGCCGAATCAACTGAAACAAACAGAAACATGACATTGAAGTAGAATCAAGAAATGTGACACATAAATTTCTTCTTGCAAGTAGCAATTCAAAAATGCTAACTTAACATCCCATATGTGCCGCCAAAGCTATCAACAGTCTTATTGTATCCAGCCTTGCCACTGGTACAAGTGTCTCCAAGTAATCAATCCCATATTGCTGATTGAAACCCTTCACAACCAGCCTTGCTTTTAGTTTGTTGAGTGAACCATTGGCATTGAGTTTGGTTCTGAACACCCACTTCATGCTAATGACCCTTTTGTGTGATGGCCTATCAAAAAGTTCCCTAGTTTGATTCTTGAAAATCATGTTTAACTCAGCTTGCATAACTTCTTTCCAACCTTTTGTTGTTTCAACTTCTTCAAAGTTCGCAGGTTCAAGAACTACTAATTTTGTTCTTTGATAAATTTTAGCAATTGGTTGCATACCCCTAATTGGTATGTCATCAAAGTCTTCTTTTTCAACTTCACTGTCTATAAGTTGCAACCCCAACTTAAGCTTTCCTTGCTCAAGCATTTTAGCTTCAGTAACATCCTATTTCCATGTTCTTTCTTCATCAAACACAACATCCCTGCTTACCACTATCTTTTTGGAGAATGGATTGTAAATACTATATCCTTTCTTATTACTATTGTAACCAAGGAAAATCCCAGGCTGCAATCTCTTCTCCAGTTTGCTTCTTTTCACCTAAGGCACATGAACAAAGCAAATACAGCTAAATACTTTCAGATGAGAAACAGAAGGCTTATACCCGTACCAAGATTAAAATGGAGTCTTCTCCTTCATAAACCTTGGTTGGCAACCTGTTCAACAAATACTGAAGTGTTAACTGCCTCAACCCAAAATTCTTTTGATAGCTTGTTTTCAACTAATAGATACCTCATCATGTCCATCACAATCTTGTTTTCTCTCTCACACACACACACACCCTATTTTGTTGCAAAGTGTAAATGTTGGTGAGCTGGTGATGAATCCCAACTTCTTCAAAGTAGCTTTCAAACTTATCTAAAGTGTACTTGGTTCCATTGTCAAATTTGATCATCTTCAACTTACTGCCACTCTGATTTTCAACATATATTTTGAACTTTCAGAAAACTTCAGCTACATCAATTTTTTGTTTCAAAAAGTAAACCCAGCAATACCTTGTCAAATCATCAATAAACAAGATAAAATATCTGCTGCCAGTCAAAGAAGGTGTCTTCATTGGTCTGCATACATCAGAATGAACGAAATGAACCTTTTCATTGGCACGCCAAGCTTTATTTTCTAGAAATGGAATCCTCACCTGCTTCCCAAATTGATAGACTTCACAGACGTCATTCTGATATTCAATTTTGACCATATTCTCAACCAAATCTGTCATGCTCATTTGACAACATTCAATTTTGTTTCTTTAACTAAACTAGTATAAGCTCTTGAGTTTGCCAGGTTTTAGTACAATACAAAGCTCCTATATTTCATCGAGATTGTGATAACTTTCCGTCACAACAAGTCTAATATAGTGCAGCCACTATCTTTGAAAACAACACTATAATTTTTCTCAAGTAGTTGACCAATGCTAAGGAGATTATGATCTATTTTAGGCATTAAAAGAACATTTGAAATTACTTTAGTACCTAATGGCGTATTGATTAGTACATTACCTTTGCCATTGGCTTGTATGAGTTCTCCATTTCCAACCCTTACTTTTGAAATGTAACTTCTATCAATATTTCTGAAGATGCTTTCATCTGAGGTCATGTAGTTGGTATCCACTTTCGATCAACCAACCTTTTGTAACTCTTCTTTTAACTGCAAAACTAGAGGCTGTGAATACTTGCTCCTTCTGAGCATGATTTCCCTCAACTGCCTAAGCCTGAGTATTTTGATGCTGTTGTGGCTGCTGAGTTCACGCCTTATTTTTGCAAACTTCTAGATCAAATCAAATGCCCTCAAAGATGACTGGCTCTAGATAACAACTGTTGGTTTTTTGATACAAAAGAAGAAAGAAAATAGAGCAAAGATTAGCAATCAAATGCGACTTGCTATTTTTCAATTCAATTACACTTACAAATTACATATAATGTATAACTTTAAATAGAAAAACACCAACTGTAACTTGACAAGTTGGCAAATCTAAATACATGAAATTTACTCATTGGCTAATTTTTGTCTAATCAACTCCGTTTATATTAACTTATCAAAATAAAGATAAATAAAATAATCTAGCAACTTTATATAATAAGTTAGCAGCTTATTAGCTTGTAACAAAAGCTTTGAGGGAGTTGATGGTTAAACTATTCCCCACATTAGCTTGTCTAGCACTCTTGGACTGTTCGCCACATTTGGACTATTCGTCATATTGTTTGCCAAAGTCTGTTTGCTTGATGATTTGCCAACTAACAGTGTGGCATTTTTCTTACTTTTAACCTATCCGTCAAATGACAGTTCACCACTTTGGCATTTAACCTGTTTGCTAGATGTATGAGTTGTTGCATGAATGACCATCTCACAACAAGTGTGTTTTTTTCGAGGAAAAGGACGTTGAAAGAAAGATTGCCTAAAGTTGAAAATAAGGGTAAATCTGATAAAAGGAAAGTTGTATCATAATCAAATATAGTTTAGTGTGATGATTAAGATTTAGATATTTCATTTATTAGATTAATAACTAGCCATTTTGATGTATGGATGTTGGATTTAGCTTGTAGCTATCATATGTATCCTTATTTGGAGTGGTTCTTTGATTTTAAAGAACTAAAGGGTGGCGATGTCTATACAACAAATAATACTCCTCTTACTACATATGAGATTGGTTCTGTTGAATTGAAAAATCATGATAAATCAATCATAACTTTAGATGATGTTCGTTATGTGCCAGATTTGATGAAAAATCTCATTTTTGTGGGAATCTTAGATCAAAAGGTTTCAAAGTGAGAGCTAAAGATGGTGTGATAAAGATTATTTTTGGTGCACACGTGGTAATGAAGGGGGCCCGCAATAATAATAACCTGTGCCACTATCTAGGTAGTATAGTTAATGGGACAATTACTGCGACATCAATTGAAAATCAGGAGTTAGAAGCATTTAAGCTATGGCATATGCGCTTGGGGCATGCAGGTGAAAAATCCTTGGAATTACTCATAAATCAAAGATTATTGAAAGGAGAAATAACTTGTAAAACTAGATTTCTATGAGCATTGCATCAAAGGGAAGTAGTCAATGGTGAAGTTTGGGATTGCAATCTATGATACTAAATGTATATTGGATTATGTTCACTTAGATGTCGTCCTTCTAAACCAAGCTCTTTGGGAGGAAAACATTATTTTGTAACTTTTGTTTACGATTATTCTCGAAGAGTGTGGGTGTATACAATGAAGATAAAGGATGAGATGTTAAGAGCTTTCCTTAATTGGAAAAAGATAATGGAAAATCAAATAGGCAAAAGGATCAAGCACCTTCACACAAACAATGGTGGAGAGCATAAAAGTGATCAATTTGCAAAGATTTGTGAATATGATGGCATCATTAGACACTTCACTGTTAAATCTACACCACAACAGAATGGGGTGGTAGAACGTATGAGTCGGACGTTGTTGGAGAAAGTTCGATGTATGATATCCAATGATGGATTGGGTAGAGAGTTTTGGGTTGAGGCTATAACATATGCATGCCATCTCATTAATCGCCTACCATCTATTGTAATTGAAGGAAAAACACCACTAAAGAAATGGAGTGGAAAGCCTGCTACAGATTATGATTCCTTACATGTGTTTGGTTTTGTCACATACTATCATGTTAAGGAATTATAGTTGGATTTAAGAGCAAATAAAGTAATGTTTTCATGGATCACTTTAGGCATAAAGGGTTTTTGCCTATGGTGTCCAGAAAAAAAAAATCATCTTCAACAGGGATGTCATCTTTGATGAATCTACCATGCTTTCAAAGGTGAAAAAGGAGCAGTCAAGTGATACTCATAAGTAGGTGGAGTTTGAAAGACTGATGATTTCAGCAAGTGAAGAAGTGAAAATTTGCTGAGGTGGGGAGATTTGTTGAAATAGCACAATCCTACATCTAAAAAATACAAAGTTGTGGAGATTTTGTTCTACTATAAATCGGGGTTGTTTCTCCACTCTTGAATAATCCCCAAACTTGTCATATTCTTCAAAAGGCAGCTTTTTCCCTCTCATTATTTGTAATATTTCACTTGTATCTTTTGCAGTGAAATATATCTAGTAGTGCTCGAGGACGTAGGCGTAATTTGTTGAACCTCATTAAATATTTGGTATTCTTTATTGATTTTTATTTATCTTTCAATATTTTGTAGGATATAATTGTAGTGATATATTATGCTATTAAATTACATTGTAAGGATGTTTTGTTTAGGAGGTTGGGTTTAAGTGGGACCGTTTGTGACCCTCCAGTCTTTCTTAGGAATTAAACCTAGTGTGATTTTCTAGTACAATAATTCACTCTCTTTTAACCTATTGGCACAAAAAAAACTTAAGTTTTTACTAAAATCTCCCAATGGGATGTTAGCTAATAAGCCTTTGAGCTATGGCCTTGTAAAACCTCCACTTCCTAACCCTTGTTCAGTTTAGTTATTAGACATTTAACCACATAGATTTTCCTCCTTTTTCAGATGAGCGTGTGAGCCATAAAATACCAAGATCCCAAATTTTTATCTTTCATCCAAAATTTTAAAATAATTTATTTTTACTAATATTATACGAATAATACAATATAAATTATTCAGAAACTTCTTTAAACTCATTTCTGATCAGCGCAAAATTTGATACCAAAATTTTTGGGATGTTATATGATTTACGGAAACTGGTTTGGTTGGGGTTAGCTCCTCCAAAAATCATAGTCGTTGTGTAGTTGCTATTGAGTGGTAGATTAGCAACGGAAACTGAGCTGGCTAAAAGAGGGGTGTTGTCACTTAACTCTAACCTTTTCCTAGTTTGTCATAGCAAACCCGTAATAGTGGAGCACATGTTCTTCTCCTGCGATATTTCGTGGAATATTTGGCAGCACTCTAGTGCTTTTAGGGGTATCCAAATCGTTAATCCAATTGCTTTTTTTTTTCTATCACGGATGAATGCATGCTGTCTAAGAACTTATGAGTTGATCTGGAAAATGTGCTTCTTTGTTGTTTTCTAGTCATGTGGTTGACCAGAAATGATATTATTTTTAGGGGAAAAGTCCTGGACTGTATGAAACTTATTGACGTGATTAAAATTAGGCTTGGAACCTTTGCTGATTTTTTAGTGCACCAAGTAAGTTTTGTCCTCCTATAAAGTCTAAATCTTTTTTGCAAGTGAAATGGGAACCTCCCCCTTGCGGTTTTGTTAAACTCAACATTGACAGTACCGTAAACCATTGCCTTGGACCTGGTGGAATTGGGTGCATTCTCTGGGAATCTGACAGAAAGATGCTAGTGTCTTTTTCTAACCATATTGAAGAGGTTGATCTGATTGTGGTCGAATTGGTAGTTGTGAAGGAAGTCTCGAGTATCTTCTTTGCTTCTAGGTGTCGAACCATCACAAATTGACTCTGGAATCTGACTCTAAGTTATGAATTGGGTGCAAAATCCTAAAAAGGCACTTCGTGATGTCATCCACTCTTTATTGGACACAAGTGAGGATGTAAAATGGTTCATTGCTTGGATTCCTAGGATGAAAAATGGTGAGGCATATAAGCTTGCCAAGGCTGTGATCACTAGACGTAATAGTATGCTATCTGTCCTGTAATTGTGGTGTTCTTTTTAAGAAAGCTCTTAGACTAGATTCTGATGCTGCGAGTGGATTTCATGTTGCGTATTACTATATGGGATTGTATTTACCTTTTCCGATTTAATTTACTTTTACCTTTCAAGCAAAAATAATTATAATAGTGTTATTATCTTTTCATATTTTTATATAAAATTTTTAAATAACATAATTAAAAACAAACCGAGATTAAATTCTAACATTGATGAATGTGAGCATAAATATCACTCTATATATGAAATGGTTGGCAGTAAATCTTAGTAAATATATTTTTATATAATTTTTTATTTATATAGTAAGTATATTATAATATAATATATTTTAAAAAAGCTTATGAATAATAAAAGGAAAAGATACTAACCTAAATATATAGAAATAAAATATAATCTGGGATGATATTGCAATCTTCATAAATATGAAATTTAAAATGATTTGTTGGCCAAAATTAATGGAACTGTTTAGCTGTCATTTTTCAGTGATTTCTTGGTTTCTACTCCCCAAGCTGACTTTCAAAGTTAGCAACTAAGTAATTGCTAATATTTAAATATAATTAAGACATTAATAATGGGGATCCTAATTAAATGTCACATGCTCATCTTCAATCCTTCTTCTTAAGATTCGAGTTAATTTGAGAAATGATAAATTGAAATGTATTGAAATTTTGGAGTTTTCTCTATCAAATACATAGTTTACATTTGTGTAAAAAGATGATTTTATATATTTTTTTCATATTTCTTTTATGATTGATATTTTAACAATTTAATCATTAAATATATATTTCATTCATATAGATAATGTCAATTAAATTTAAAATAAATAAATTTTTAGTTATTTGTTTTATATAAAAGAATTTACAACTGTTAAATATATATTAATGTAGATAATATGTTAGATTGATATAATAGAGATATTGAATCGATTCGATTTAAAATTTTATATGTATAACAAGTACAATTATATTGATAAATTTAACGGTTAAATTGTTAATATATTGATAGAAAAATTATGAAATTCAACTGTTAGGTTATTAAGATATTAATAAAAAATTATAAAATAATATAAAATAATGTTAATTTCACATTGATGTAAGTAAATCTTTATATGATTTTGGAAACTATCTTATATAAAATGAAACAATCTTTGATGGAGAAGTTCACAGTGCGCAAGTGGCGAGCTTTATAAATTGACTCATCAATATTTTATAATATTTATAAAATTAAGATTTATTATTAATTTTACACCAAAATGTTATATCTATTAAAAAAGATTCTGCTATCAATAGACGGTCACGTCATAGAAACTTTGAAAAATAATTTTTAATTATATTAATTAGTTTTTTTGTTACATTCCCTCTCTCTCTAATTTTTTTTTCTTATTTTCAGTCTTCTACATTTATAATGTTTGGCAATACCAGCAATGTTCGAAATCTCCATCCTGGGGTTGAAATGCTAGCAATTAATTCCGTTTTCGAACTTCACTGCTTGCTTGTTTGACCTGATGAAATAAAAAAAAGTTCTTTCATTGATAAAAAATAATGTTTTCAGAACCGAACCGATAAGACGGAGAATCGACTGGTGTATCGATTTGAAGATAGAGGTTGGACCGATACAAATCAGTTGAATCGGTTTTCTCTATTTTTAAATATAATTTTTTTTATTTTATGAATTTTTAATAGTTTATTTGATCAAATTGAATGAACCGATCAAACCGAGAATTGGTTGCCTAGTCAGTTTGGCCATCGGTCTGGCTCTGAAAACCTTGATCGAAGCCATGAAGCTCAAAATGCTTACATATGTAGAAGAAGCCCAAAATGGGAGGAAGAAGAATATATATATATATATATATATATATATATATATATATATATATATATATAAAGAGAAAATAATATTTATTTTGCCGTATGATAAATTTTAATTGACTACCTTTTTTAAATAGACTTAATGGTTTGACAAATTGTTGAATTACAAGAGGTATCACTTGTGAAAAATAAAGTAATTTAGGTACCACTTGTGACAAAAAAATATGTCTATGTAATGGAAAAAAAGGTATAATTTAGGTGCCAATTTTTATGTTAATTTTTTTTTATAAGTAGACTTATCAATCGGACTAATGAAGGTACCTACTGGGGGAAAAAGTAATTTAGGCATCACTTGTGAGAAAAAAAAGTTTAGGTACCAATATAAAAAAAATTGTATAGTTTTAAGTACCAATTTGTAGATTAATCCATTTTCTAAGGTGGGTGCTTCTAAATTGAAACAAGTTGTGCTGCTTGCCAAACCTTCTCTTATATTATTAAAATAATAGGTGGACCTCACATCAATCTCTATATATAATATTTTGGTTATTTTAAAATTAATATAAATGATAATTATTTGGTGGTGAAAATTTTAATTTCACTGGTTGAGATTTTCTATGTATCCTTAAGTTATATTTAAAAATTAGAAAATGGGGAGGTTTTCAAATAGTCTATTAGAATTATCGAGTTTTGAAATAGTCATATTAAATATTTGTTTATTATAGTAGAAAACTTAGTCAATTTTCGAAAAAGATAACAAGTTATAAAAATCATTTTAGATTAACCTTCATATGTAATGGTGTCCGTTTTAAGAAAAACTTAGTTAACTTTCTATTTATTTATTACCCTCAATTTTAACTAAAAACTAGCAGCGGAAAAGTGACATTCAACTTCGTTTTAATTTAAAAAAATAAAATTTTCGAAAATAGGGAGGTTTTCGAAATGGCCTACCAGAATTATCGGAGTTTTCGAGACAGTCATATTAAATATTTGTTTATTATAGTAGAAAACTTAGACAATTTTCAGAAAAGACAACAAGTTGTCAAAAACTGTTTTAAATTAACCTTCATATGTAACGGTGATCGTTTTTAAGAAAAACTTAGTTAACTTTCCATTTATTTATTACCCTTAAATTTAACTAAAAACTAGTAGCGGAAAAGTGACATTCAACTTGGTTTTAATTTAATAAAAATAAGATTTTATGCATAATTAATGGAAAACCATATTTCAATAACCGAAAATTAATTTAAGTGTCATGCATACTATTTAAACCCAAATTCTAAGTCTTATGCCACAAATCAAAATTAAAGCAATTACAGTCTTTGAATAATAAAAACAACAAATAATAAATCTAAATATTTTAATAAGAATAAGAGCAAGCCGAGAACCTTCGGATGCCGTGTCTGCGTCTTAACCTGGTGGGTTATCTATAGAAAATGGAAATAAAAAAGGGAGTGAACTAGGAAGCTTAGTGTGAGTTCCATCACAAGAAAATTAGTGCAAATGATTAAGCATGCAGAAACACGTCATATAGTATAATTCACAATAGCAGTTTCAGAATATCGATATTTCAAATAAGCTCAACAAGATATATAGTTATACCATCTCAGAAATCTCAGAATTGTATGCTTATGCTCTATGAATGGAATACAATTTCGGTTTAATCGAAAAGATCCTACCCAAGCGCTACACACCATAGTAAAAGTTCTCCAGAACTCATCCATCCCTACACACCGGGTTGTAGATAAATCACAAAGTTGTAGGTTAATATGTTGCCAGATGGTTGTGAATGCACAACACATTTGTAGATAAGAGCTACCAAAATATGTGTGGATGAACCACCAGTGTTGCAGGTTAATACGTTGTCAGATAGTTGTGAATGCACAACATATTTGCATATAAGAGCTGCCAAAAAAATGGGTAGGTGTACCACAAGTGTTGCAGGTTAATGCGCTGTCAGATAGTTGTGAATTTTATAGATAAGAGATTGAAAAATTTGTGGATGAACCACCAATGTTCTAGATTATTAAACTGCCAGAACTTCTTCTTTTCAAGAGTCCCATCCCACCCTATGCAATGCAATATGACATGCTTATAACAGATAAATACAGTCACGATTAATATGCTTAAAACAGATCGATATGGCAATAATAAATATGCCTTTGACTAATCAATATAGTAGCAAAAGACATGTTTTTCATGGATTCGATTAAATAGTATCATAAGGCGAGTTGAATGTACAATCAATAACATAGATGCAATATACATATATATTATTCACTTGGCATGCATATGTATAATAACAATTCAGTTAATCAGATCATGGATTCTAGCATTATTCATATTATTAATGACTCAATTGAATAAAATAAAACACTAAAAGTAGTTCTGAGGATATCTAAGGACTAAACTGCACATAACACAAAATTTTGGGCAAAACTATAAGCATGAGACACACGACTGTGTGAGGTGCTATAGGTCATGTGGAAGGGTTACACGATCATGTAGCCAGGCCGTGTAACAGACTGTGGCCGTGTGAAATTTGCAAAATTAACCTATAGGAAAGACACGGCCGTGTAGAGGGTTCTTGGCTGTGTGAGATTTGAACTAGCCTAAGGTTTCAGAGGTACATGGCTGTATGAGGTGTCGTGTGGTCCATACGCTTGTGAACTACACCCTTGTGTGGCAGACCGTGTAACCCTAATTCTAGGCACGGTTTGTCCCGATTCGCTTGTAAAAGAACATAAACCTTTTACCGGAAGCCTGATTGACGTCCCTCATGATCAAATTTAATCCGATCTACCTATAACGGGTCCTTCAAACGAAATTTATACATGAGTAAATGGTTGATTTCAAGATTCATCAAGTTTATCGAAAGAGTTTGACAAAAACTGAGCAAGATTGTGTAATCAGATTACAAGAGTAACGTGGATAGGAGTTCTACAAAAATTTGAGATTAAACACTAGGTTTGAGATGTACTTACCGAACTTGGATGAAAAGAAATGAGTGTTATCAATGAGGAAATCGACAACTGGTAGGAAAAAAATTCGAACGAGAATTGATTTTGATTTGAGAAAAAAATAATTTCAACAATAGAGAGAAAATATTATGCAAAGAAGAAGATGGAAAAGAAAAGGGGGAAGAAATTGGGAAAAAAAAGTAAAACTCTATTTGGATTTGAGAAAGAAAGCAAAAATTCTAATGTAATTAGGAATAGGGCTAAATACGTTGGGTTTTCAAACTTTAGGGGGCTACATGGTATTTTACCTTTGCTACCGAAAATATAAGGAAATAGAGGGGGATTTGTGTAGCTCGAACTCGATATGCAAAGGGGGAGAAGCAAGTGTGCAACCATTAGGCCTAAGCCCATTACTTTTTAAGTTCACTCCTAACAATATATATTTCAGTGTGGTTTTTATCCTAGTTTGCTAGAATTAAAAAAAAAAGAAATAGGAGAAGAGTGGCTTGAACTTTGGACCTTTAAGGAGTGCTCTAACTACTTAACCATCAAGCCTAATTTCGAAGGCGTTACTACTGAACCAATAGGTTCATTCTTACTACTTTTTTAACAGAAATAATTTTTAATGCATTCTAAATTCTCTTACCCTATGCTTTTAAAAAATAATAAAAAAATTTAACTTTTATCCTTATTTCTTCTAGTCCTATTTTTGGGATGTGACAAATCTCCCTTTCTTAAAAAAACCCATCATCAAATTTTAACTTACCTTAATCAAACAAGTGAGGATATTGTTGACGAATCAACTCTTCGGGTTCCCACGTTCCTTATTGGGTTTCATGGTTTTGCCATAAAACCTTAACTAGAGAAATTTTCTTATTTACTAGAGTTTTAACCTCTCTATCAATTATTCTAATTGGTTCTTCCTCAAAAGATAAGTCTGGTTGGAGTTCGATCTCTTCGACGGGAACGATAAAAGAAGGATCAAAATGATAATGTCGTAATATTGACACATGAAACACATTGTGGATTCAATCTAACTCAGGAGTTAGCTCAAGTTGGTATGGCATTGGGCTGATCCACTTCTATACTCGATAAGGACCAATAAAACGAGGACTCAATTTTCCTTCCCTGTCGAACCTTAGAACTTTTTTGCAAGGTGAGACTTTTAAGAAGACTTGTTCTCCTACATCGAATTCTATATATTTTCTTTTTAGGTCGACATAGAACTTTTATCAATTTGAGGTCATTTTTAGTTTTTCTTGAATTTCTCGAACTTTATCTTTGGTTTCCTGTACCAATTTAAGACCCATTATTTTTCTTTCTTTCAATTTCATCTAACATAAGGGTGTACGGCACTTTCTCCCATAAAGTGCTTCGTATAGTGCCATTTTTATGCTTGCTTAGAAACTATTGTTGTAAGCAAACTCGGCAAGTGGTAAAAATTCCTCCCAATTGCCTCAGAAGTCGATGACACAACTTCTTAACATGTCTTCTGGAATTTGGATAGTTTTTTTGGATTGTTCATCGGTTTGTGGGTGGAATCTTGTGCTAAAATCAAGTTTTGTTCTCAGCACTTCATGTAGTTTCTTCCAGAACCTCGAAGTGAAACAAGGATCTCGATATGATATAATTGAAATTAGTACTCCATGTAATTTAACAATCTTTGAAATATACAGCTTTGTTAATTTTGTTAAGGGATAATCTACTCGAATTGGAATAAAGTGGGCTGATTTGATGAGTCGATCCATAATCACCCATACTGAGTCTTTCTTCGTGGGAGTTAGAGGTAACCCACTTATGAAATCCATTGTTATTCTTTCCCACTTTCATTATGGAACGTTGATTGGTTGTAGCTTCCTTGACAAAATTGATGTTCTACTTTTAGTTGTTGACATGTCAATCACTTTGCCACAAAATCTGTCAAGTCTCTTTTTAATCTTGGCCACCAATATAATTATTTCAAGTTTTGGTACATTTATTACTTTTGAGATGCATAGAGTATGGACTATTATGGGCTTCTCGAAGTATCTTTTTTTTTTTAATTCTGGGTCATTTGGTATACAATTTTTTTTCTAAAGCAAAGGACTCCTCCCTCATTGATTGAGAAGTCTTCCGTTGGTTCATCTTCCACCCTTTTTATGTGTGACAACAACTCAACATCTATGAGTTGTTTGGTTTTTATTTCCTCCTCCAAGGATGGTTTAATTTGCAATTCGGCTAGGACGTCTATATCATCGTAAAGACTTAAGCTTGCGAGCATTGCTCATAGTTTTGTTTTTGCCTTCCTACTTAGAGCGTCTACTACAATATTTGCTTTCCTTGGATGATATTCAATTGTACAATCATAATCTTTGAGTAGTTTGATCCATATCCTTTGTGTTAAGTTAAGTTCTTTTTGAGTTAGGAGGCATTTCAAGCTATTGTGGTTTGTGTAAATTATGTACACCAATATGTCATCAATATTTTGTAAATTATCGTGCTCTGTTTCGGACTTCGAGTACACCAATATGTCATAAATAAAGACTAAGACAAATTGGTCAAAGTAAGGTTGAAACACTCGATTCATGTGGTCCATGAATGATGCTGGTGTGTTTGTTAACCAAAATGACATGACTAAAAACTCATAGTGCCCATAACGGGTTCTAAAGGTTGTTTTGGCTACATCCTCATCTTTAAATTTTAGTTAGTAATACCCAGATCTTAGATCTATTTTTGAAAATACAGTGACACCTCAAAACTTATAAAACAAGTCATCTATACTTGGTAAAGGGTATTTATTTTTCACAGTTAACTTATTTAGTTGGTGATAATCAATTCAAATTCGAAGTGACCCATCCTTCTTTTCACGAATAGCACTAGTACACCCCATGGAGAACTACTAGATCTAATAAACCCACGATCTAGCAACTCTTGAAGTTAGATTTCTAATTATTTTAACTCATTTGACGCCATATGATAATGAGCTATTAACATTGGTGCAGTTCCTAGTATCACCTCAATTCTGAACTCTACCTCGTGATCTAGAGGTATCCCTGGCAACTCTTCATGAAAAACATCAGAAAATTCACTAACGGTTCAAATGTCACTTACTTTGGGTTCAAAAACTTTAACATCTTTGATATAACCTAAAAATGACTTGCACCCCTGGCGAACCAACTTTTCTGTGACCAGGGTTGAGATCACATTGGACAAATAAATTCTTATGTATCCTACCATGACAATTTCTTTGCCTTCTTTGGTTTTCAAGGTTGGCCTTTTTAAAGAACAATCCAAATTTACTTGGTGCTCCACCAATCAATCCATCCCCAAAATTAGATCGAATTTTCCCGAATGGCAATTCTATTAGATTGGTGGGAAAATTTCCTCTTGCAATTCCAACGAAAATCTTTCATAAATTCTATCTATCCGAACTGTTTGTCCTAATGGGCTTATTATTGTCATAACATTTTTTTTTTCCAATTTTTCAACCATATTCAATGTTATATATGAATGAGTAGATTTCACATCAATTAAAGCAAAGAAAGGCACAAAATGGATAAGGAATGTACTTATGATGATATTGGCATCATTCTTATCCTAATGTTCTCTTATCGCATACACTAAGGTTGGTTGCCTTGCTTTTACCCGGTTCATACCTTGTGCCAGTGTTTTTTGGCTTCAGCTTTCGTTGCTTTAGTTGGGACCACAGTTTTCTTGTGTCTGGGTCCGGTTTTGGCACTGATTTTCTGGTTGAGTGGGTCTATTCCAATGGGGATAATCTTTTATTTGGTGTTCTTTCGACCCACACTTAAGACAAATGCCAATCTTTTTCCAACATTCTCCCGTGTGGTGTTTCTCATAATACTGACACTTTGGAATATATTTATCATTGGTCTTGGGTTGTGGCTTAGCCTTTTTGCAGGCATGTGGTTCAAATTGTTTGAACCTGATTCCCTTTTCTTTGGAACTTTTTGCCACTTTTCTCGTTCCGTGCGTTTGATTTCTTCTAGGATTTTGGTCTCTCAGTAGGGAAACAACTCTGTTTAACTTTTATTCTAGAGTGCATTCAAGATCCTCTAAAATTCTTTCTGTCATTTCCATCTAGTACTCTACTATAGTGGGAGTTGTTTCGATGACTCATTTGAACAATTCGTCCTTATTCAACTTGAGTTTTTCGGTAACTGTCTTTCTATTTCCATTACCCATTCCGGTGACCCTTTGGAAAGCTCTCAGCATAGCTTGAGTTACATCATCATCTCCAAAGGTTCCATCATTTTGGTTTCCCATTCTCATATCTCCGTTCTTGTAACCTCTACCATCATTGATGATGGAATTTTCTACGCATTCTTGGGTTGGGTTTTCTCCTTGTATTGTGGGTGGTTCAACGAGTACAGCTCTACGCGGTCTACCCCTACCATGTCTACCTTGGGTGTTCATACTGATATTTCTACAGCTTCAAGTAATTAGTAATTAATTTAAATTTCAATTCATGCTACGTTTCTATCTAAGTTTTTCTACTACTTTAGAAAGTTTTCTACAATACCTGACATCGATTTCCTAGGTCTTGTTTTCCAATAGAACCTATAAAAATATTATTTTTATTTCTATGCATGCATAATTTTTTAAAATTTCAAACCGTGTTTAAAAAATTCAGGCTCTGATACCACTTAATGTAACACCTCCGACCTGGCCTAGGAGTTTCAGCTAAGTCTAAGGTGTTACATTCAATCACCAAAGTGATCCTGTAAAGCTACCTTTTTACTTGCATTGATATGTGAGGAAATCACACTTTTGTGTTTAGAAAAACATTCATTCATTAAGCCGAATTTTCTTAGAAATTTAATTAGGATATTATTATTGTGGCATTTTGAAAACGATTAAGGTTTTAAGAAAATATTTATTCAAAACTTTAAGAAAATTTTTAAAGGAACAGAACAACTATGAAAATATTAGTTTCCTAAACCATGTTGCATGCAATTATTAGAGTATTAGTTATCATTCTTAACATAAATAAACTAAACAATCCCAAACCAATGATGTAAAAGCAAGAAATAATTAATAATTATAACCTTAAAAATGATTAAGGAAAACTTTAAAGAAACTTCTAAATAAAAGCAAAATAAGCCGCTAATACAATGTTCCTCTGATGCCATTCCAAGTCCTAGTTCTCTATGTTACCTGAGAGATAAAGAAAGGGAGAGTGAGCTTATGACAACTCAGTGTGAGTCTAATTTTTAAACCATTATTTATAACGTACAAACTGTAGAGCATTCAATTCATGGCATAATAGCAAACTGAACATAATGTAAGAAACATTTAATAAATCCATGCATGTATAGAATATATTCACAATGGAATGCAATTATAATTCTAATTTCCCACCTATCAATCCTATCTGCCCTCAAGCATTGGTCAACACTCAAATACACATATCAATAATTAATCATCTCGGATTTCTCGGTGAAGATGGTCGTTCACTTGTCATCCGTGACAATAAATTTTAATACAATAACTTACCATCCCAGTTGTAACACCCCAGATCCGGCCTAGATGTTATGGCTGAATCTGACGATGTCACAAGGTAGTGCTTTTCGAAAAATATATCGTCACTAAATCCCCTTTTCTATTTAACCATTTTTTCATTATCTTATGTTAATTTCAAATCGTGTCATTCATTTCCAAAACATTAATCATTTGCAAATCGCTATTCAAAACGTTTTCTTATTGCAGAAGCTTTTAAACAGTTTGCGTATTTGTGGTATTTTTTATAAAACATTAATTTCATTTGAAACCTGAGTTTTACCTAAAACTAGCAGATTTAAATCATAAAACCATATAAAATCCAAATTTTAAACCAAAATTCGTAAAGGCCAAAATTACAGAAAAGTACCCCCAAATAAAAGTAAAATCATAAATAGGTAGTAAACAGTGTAAAAGAAGTCGTGTGGCCACCACTGAGTCTTCCGCCGCACCGATCCGCCTATATTTGGGGATTACTTGTACAGATTAAACAAAAGGAGTGAGTTTATGTAAACTCATGGTGTAATCCCCATACAAATGAACAGACAGTAAACAAATAAGCAGAGTCTGGGCTTAAGCCCTTTTCAGTATCAGTATCAGTTCAGTTTGGGCCTTATCCCATCTTAGTACAAAAATAGTCATGCAGTAGGGCCTTAGCCCATCATAGTATCAGTAGTAGTAACAGATATGTAGTCACAAAATCCTACCCATCCAGCTTCTACACACCATCTCCGTCCAACCCTACACTCCATGTGGGATATAATCAACCCACCCATCCCTACACTCTAAGTAGTACCGAATGCGGTACTAGACAGTAGTTTACAGCTGAGCTGCCAGTAAATTAGGCTCGAGGTCTTTCAGTACACTTCCTCCGAACATTATAATCCCCAACCCAATGCAATGCAATATACAAATATGACATGCTATAACATAATATCATGCATGTAAACAGGGCATACGGTATCAAATCAGTGAGACATCATCATACTTAATCATATCAGTCATACAATTATTTCAGTCACTTAGGGGTCTAGGTAAGCTTACCGACCCTACAGTAGATTCACACTCGACTTGGGTGACCCGAGCAACCTTATCAATCAAACAGTGAAAATGGGCCTACAAGCCCATGATGTTTGCCCGTGTGGGCCCACACGCTCGTGTGGCCCACATGACCCAAATTGGCCTTAGTCTCATGATCCATTTTAATGTAACCTGTGCTAGTTAATTACTCATATGTGTTTCCACTATTTACTCATATGATCCTTCAAAGTTGTCTACTTGAGTCACTGTTACTAAATTATTTGTAACTTAAGCTACAGAATTCCAAATTAAGATCCGCAAATTTTTCCTAAAACTAGACTCATATATCTTCTTACCATAAAATTTTTAGAATATTAAGTTTAGCCAATAAGTACATTTTATTCTTTAAAATTTCCACTATTCTGCTGTCTGATAGTTTCGACCTTTTTGCACTAAAAATTAATTATCTTCTCGTAAAGAATTCATATGATGTTCCCGTTTGTTTCTCTTAAAATAGACTCATTCTAGATTTTAAACATATAAATTCTAACCCATAATTATTTTTATACAAATTTTAATAATTTTCCAAAGTCAGGATAGAGGATTCCGAAATCATTCTGACCCTGTCTCACTAAAATTCAAATATCTCATAATATGAAATTTATTTGCTTACTTTGTTTCTTCTATGAAAAACTAGACTCAAATATATTTAATCCATATTTTTTTCATCTTCTGATTCGATTTCCACAATTTATGGTGATTTTTCAAAATTAGCCTACTGCTGCTGTCCAAACAACAAGCAATTTTGGCTTTTTGCCGAATCCCATATTTTTGTGTTTCGGGTGCATACCTATTTTTGTTTCATTGCAAAAACACTCCCGAGAACTCCAATACCTAAAATTGGCCAAACGAACCTAGAATTAAACACTTAGAATGACATTAAACCGAACCAAAAATGATGGACAACCCACTTAAATTGACTAAAATCTTACCTTAGGTTTAGCAACGTTAATTCGCACGTTTAAAGCGCCGACTGGGAAACCCCAGCTCCTTGATCTTGTCATAAACATAGGATATATCGATTAACTACCATAAACTGACGTTGTTAAACCCCTAATCAAAGGAAGAAGGCCAAAATATATCACTTACCAGATGAAAAAGGGCCACGAATGCAAGAGCAATGATTGACTGTGAAAAATCGTAGAAGAAAATTGAAGAAGAAAGTCGACATCAAAATTTTAGAGAGAACGAGAGAGAAATGAATTTTGAAAAGAATAAAATAATAATTAAAAAGAAACAAAAATAATCCTGATAACTCCCCAAATCCCAACTCCCTTATCTTCTCTCAATTAACTACCCACTAACAATCCACTACTCAGAATCCATCTTCTGCACAACTCTTCCAGTAAACTGAGTAAAAAGATTAACATTCTTGCTTGTGCTGAGATCCGAACACAAAACCTCCAACACTCCAACTCCCTTACCAGTTGAACCAGCATGCTCATTCTAATATGGTTTTACAAATAATTAAACTTAAGGCCACTAAACAAGGATAAAGGTTTAATAAAAAAAGTCCAAAATTTCACCAAAGGCGTGGCTTGAACTTGGGACCTCATACACACACCTAGAACACTTATCCACTACTCAGAATCCACTTAGCCTACTGCTGCTGTCCAAACAATAAGTAATTTCAGCTTTTCGCTGAATCCCTTATTTTTGTGTTTTGGGTACATACCTGGTTTTGTTTCATTGCAAAAACACTCCTGAGAACTCCAATGCCTAAAGTTGACCAAATGAACCTGGAATTAAAGGCTTATAAGGACATTAAACTGAACCAAAAATGATGGACAACCTGCTTAAATCGACTAAAATCTTACCTTAGGTTGGGCAACGTTAATCCGCACATTTAAAGCGTCGACTGGGAAACCCCAACTCCTTGATCTTCTCATAAACACATGATATATCGATTAACTACCATAAACTGACGTTGCTAGACCCCAAATCAAAGGAAGAAGGCCAAAAGATATCACTTACCAGATGAAAAAAAGGCCATGAACGCAAGAGCGATGATTGACTGCGAAAAATCCAACAAGAAGCCACGAAAAATCAAAGAAGAAAAGTGAAGAAGAAAGTCAACGTCAAAATTTTAGAGAGAACGAGAGAGAAACGAATTTTGAAAAGAATAAAATAATAATTAAAAAGAAACAAAAATAATCCTGATAACTCCCCAAATCCCAACTCCCTTATCTTCTCTCAATTAACTACCCACTAACAATCCACTACTCAGAATCCATCTTCTGCACAACTCTTCCAGGAGACTGAGTAAAAAGATTAACATTCTCACTCCTACTGAGATTCGAACACAAAACCTCCAACACTCCAATTCCCTTACCAGTTGAACCAACATGCTCATTCTAATATAGTTTTACAAATAATTAAACTTAAGCCCACTAAACAAGGATAAAGTTTTAATCAGAAAAAAAGTCCAAAATTTCACCAAAGGCATGACTTGAACTTGGGACCTCATACACACTCCTAGAACACTTAACCACTGAAGCAGATAGATATTTGTGTCACACATTCACAATACCAAAAATTAAAATTTTGGGGTGTTACACCAATTGTCCAATTTTGATGGCTTTTTAAACTATCATCCCGATTTATCCGATTTTGATGACATTGCTGCCTACTTCGTGCAATACTAACTTTTGGTGTGGACTTAAATTGTCACTATCTCCCACGAGACTCTTCTTTTCTCCATACCTCATTCCATGTAATTATGCACATATACTTAGCATATTATGCTTTTTATCATTAATTAATGCTACATTCAAAATTTTATACTATCATTTATTGACATGTGTTCATGCATCCATTCACATCAATTTCACATACACAAATAAATTTCATGCGAACTAAAAATAGTTTTGCAAATACAACATTAACATGCGAAATAACAAGCCTAGCTTGACTAACACATGCTATTAGGTTTGCAAGTAGGGTTTGCACATACATGTTTGCATATAGGGGCTCGCACACCAACTTGTGCTAGGGTTTGAATACCAATCATATAGGGTTCACCTATTAAAGTATGTAGGGTTCGCATATTTAACCTACAGGGTTCACATACTACAATATGTAAGGTTCGCATAAGCATGGTTCACATAGATAAACACATAGGTTCACATGTAACAACATGTAGCGTTCGCATGTAGTAATATTTAGGGTTCACATGTAACAACATTTAGGGTTCACAAGAAATATAAAGTTCGCATGTATATATTAAGAGATCTCATATTAAATCCTATATAGTTCAACATATGGGTTCACCTATATAGCAATTTATATAAGGGTTCGCACATATGGGTTCACATGCATGGGCTCGCATATAGGGGTTTGCTTGCAGGGGTTCACACATATGGGTTTGCATGCATTAGGGTTCACACATAACATGGTTCACTTACACTACATGTAGGGTTTGCATAAATATTCTAAGAGTTCGTGTATTACTTCCTATAAGGCTTTACATATGAGTTCACCTATAAGGGTTCACATACAATGGGGTTCGTCTATAGGGTTTCACATGCAAGGGGGTTCGCCTATAGGGTTTCATATGCAAGAGGATTCACCTATAGGTGTTCGCATATACAGGGGGTTCTCTTAGGGAGTTCACCTATATGGTCTCGCGTACAGGGGTTCGCGCATACAAAGGGTTCTCTTAAGGTGTTCGCCTATATGAGTTCTTTACTTTCTACTACTTCAATTATACACAAAGATTTTAGTTTAGATCTCACACCTAATTTGAAGACACAAAAACCTTAATTTGGGTGAGGAGATTGACGATCTACTCGGAAGGTGAGGGACTATTTTGAAAACTTTGAATTCTTTTGCTTTAAGATTGATTTGGTAATGGTGGAGAAAAAGAATAACTTGGGAGTTTTTCTTGAAAAGTTTGGTAGATAAAAATTCTAGGGTTTGAAAAGATTTTCTATTTATAAACTATTTCCCCCTAATTGATATAGATTTTATGAATTCATGTAGAATTATGACGATTTTAAATTAAGGACTAAATTAATAGAAAAATTTTGGGTTGGGCTAGTTTGAAAATTCAGTACTTTTATGGGGTAAAGTTAATGAAACAAAATATTTTGGTTTAAAGGCGTACAAGGGTTTCAAACCTAGAATCTAATGGTAAGCTAAGGCCTTACCACTAAACTAACAGGCTCATTCTTGCTACTTCTGTAATAGAAATAATTTTTTAGGCATTCTAAATTCTCTTACCCTATATTTTTTTAAAAAAAATAATAAAATAACTTTTATCCCTATTTCTCTAGCCCTATTTTTGGGATATGACAATATTTAATAGGTGTAAAGTTGGTTAATTTGATTTATATGGTTTTGAATTTCAAAACAGAAACTAAACCGACAACATCAAATCAGTCGATTACCTAAACCAACCTTAATGCATATATATAACTATTAATATATTATATATTGTATGATATGATATAATATTATATAGTATAATAAGAGGGATAACTTTCAAATGTACGAAGAGTATAGAGACTTAGAGCATATTTCAACTAATACAATAATATATAATACATAATGATAATTAATATATTATGTATTACTAATATAGTATGTGATGTAGTATTACATAATGTAATAATAATATATTTTAAAATTATTAATACATATATATGTTACATAACTATTAATTGATCCGAAATCAAAATGGAATTTACCAACCAATTTTCTTGAACTGACTTGATTTGATCGTTAAGTCACTTTAATCACTAAAAATAATAGATTATACACAATTACATAATAAAATAATATAGTATATGGGGAGGAACCCACTTACACTGGTGTAAAAGTAAAGTAGTTCTACACCCTTTTGTATCTCTTTGTATGATTAAATTTTAACAATCTAACCATTGAATTTATCAATATAATTGTACTTGTCATGCATGTAATTTTTCAAATTGATCGATATCTCTATCATATTGATCTAAAATAATATATATTATTTATTGAACGCTTGAAATTTTTTACGTAAAAAAATATTTAGAAAATTTTAATTTACATCAAATTTGACATGCGTGATCCATATGAATAAAAACTAAAATGTAACAGTTGGATCGTTAAAATATTAATCGTACAAAGATACGAAGGGTGTAAACTTACTCTAGTTTTAAACCGATGTAAGTGGATCCCTCCCCATAGTATTACTAAAACTATTAATGCATACATATATATAACTATTAATTGGTGTAAAATCAAAAATGAATTTACCAACCAATTTGTTTGAATTGGCTTGATTTGGTGCGTTTAGATGATTTTAATAGCTTGACAAGAATAAGATAATATCTTGAATTTTATTGATAGACCTTAAGGGTATATATATCTATATAGTAGTAGTTACATATGAATCAGATTGTTAAAAGATAATATCCCATAATAATATCCTATAATATCCCACTAGGAATCAAATTGCTAAAATACAATATCCCATAACAATATCCTAATAACCCTCTCAAGTTGGAGCATGCATATCATAAATGTCCAACTTGCTGAGAAGATATTCAAATTGCGGTTTACCAAGCTCTTTTATAAAAGTGTTAGCCAACTGAATGAAAGTCGGAGCATAAGAAGGTGCAAACAACTCATCCTGGATTGCGTCCCAAACAAAAAGAATATCCACTTCAATATGTTTAGTACGCTAATGAAATACGAGATTTTGTGCAATATGCAATGCAAATTGACTATCACAAAAGAAAGGGATTGCTTTACGATGATGAATACCTAACCTCAATATCAAGGCCTTCAACCACTTGAGCTCACAAGTAACAGAAGCCATAAACCTATACTCAACATCAACAGAAGAAAAAAAACAATATGTTGTTTCTTAGTTTTCTAGGAAATAGGAGATTGTCCCAAAAAGACAAGCCAACCGGTAAGTGAACGCTGAGTTAATAGACAAACAACCCAATCCGAATCACACCACCCTTTCAAGGAAAAATCAATATCAGGTCTCAAAATACTCCCTGGGCCAGGAGAGCCTTGCAAGTACCGGACAACATGTAGAGTCGCGTCCTAATGCTCTTTCCTTGGTTCATGAATAAACTAGGATAAGACATGAACTGATATGCCAAATTAAGTCTAGTCACTTCCAAATAAATCAAACAGCCCATTAACCATTTGTACGGCTTAGGATCAGACAAAACTGTCCTTGTGGCATGCACTAATTTATGATTTTGCTCTATTGGTGATTCTGCAGGCTTTGCTCCCAAAAGATCCACCTCCGAAATAATATCAAGTGCATATTTCTTTTGACAAAGAAATAAACCCAAAGAGCTACAAGCTACCTCTATCTCCAAAAAAATTTCAAAACGCCAATATCCTTCATATGGAAGCAAGAACTGATATACCTCATCAAATCATTCCCAGAAATAAGCAAATCATCAACATAAACTAGCACATTAATACATACAAATCCCTTAATGTATGTAAAGAGAGAATAATCAGAATATGATTGAGGAAATTCATACCCTTTCAATGTAGTAACAAGCTTTGCAAACCAATATCAAGGAGTCTGTTTCATCCTATACAATGACGTGCGCAAATGACAAACCATTCTAGGCTTATTAGGAGTAATACCTAGAGGAAGCTGCATGTAAACCTCTTCATCAAGATCACCATGTAGGAAGGCATTATGGACATCCATCTAATATAACTCTCAATTTTTCGAAGCTGCAATAGCTAAGAAAGCACGAATAGTCACCATGTTCGCCACAAGTGTGAAAGTTTCATTATAGTCAATACCTTCTACCTGATGATTACCAAAAAAAAACAAAACGAGCTTTAAGTCTCTTAATACTTCTATCAGAGTTATATTTAATCTTGTACACCCACTTACTACCCAATGATTTCTTTCCAAGAGGAAGTGTTTCTATAGACCAAGTGCCATTATTCTCTAAAGCACAAATCTCTTTTTGCATAGCATCACACCAATTTGTATTATTCATAACCTCTTTGAAAGACTGTGGCTCAACCCCTACATTAATAGTTGCAAGAAAATTTTAGTGTTTCACAGTAAATTTTTCACAATTAACATAATGCCCTATATGAAATAGAGTGCTTGAGGAAGACTCTGAAGTAGGTGAGGCAGGAGATGGACTTTTCTTTATGACGATATGAGTGACAAAATCCTGAAGCTTTATAGAGGGAAATTTCTCCATATGCCCTCGTCCCAATTCAGGCATATCATTACCCAAAGCCTTCTATACCACTGTGTCATTGGAGGAAGAAAAATATACCACATGTGTTGGAGAACTTGCAAGTGGCAAACTCATAGGCTGCGGAGTAGCAAGCGCAGGAAATACCGTAGATTGCAACACCTCTGACTCACCAAAATATGTATAAAAAATTACATCTGCATTGCCATATGGCATGACAACATTACCAGGCTTAATAATTGTAACATTCTCATTCAAATACGGAAAACTATCTTAAAAAAAATTCATATCGCGAGACATAAAGAACTTCTTAGAATCTATATCATATAAATAGCAACCCTTTTTTCCAAAAGGGTACCCAAGAGAAACACACTTTCGACTTCGACTAGTAAACTTATCACCCTTAAAACGTTGATTATGAGCAAAACATAAAAAACCAAACATACGAAGATCATCAAACAAAGGAGGGAAACCAAACAACATTTCATAGGGTGTTTCATTGTGAAGAAGAGGTGAATGAGTTCAATTAATGAGATGAGAAGCGGCAACACACACTCCCCTTAAAAAGATATAGGCGGATTTCACTGGAAATGCAAAGCATGAGCTACATTTAAAATATGCTGATGTTTTCTCTCCATTCTACCATTTTGTTAAGGATTACCAACACAAGATGTTTGAAAAATAATATCATTTGCAAGAAAATAATCCTGGAGATAATTAAAATTTGTCCAATTATCACTTCCAACACACTTTATTTGTTGAGAAAATTGACGATCAACCATAGCAATAAATGACATGAAAACTTTGAAAACCTCCTTTTTATTAACTAATAAAATACCCAAACAACATGAGAGAAATTATCAACCAATGTAAAAAAATAATGGATCACAAGATGAATGAGTGTCATAAAAAACCCCCATAAATCACAAGGAATTAACTAAAAAAATACGAGTGGCTTTCTGTTCATTAATTGGAAAGCTATTTCTAGTCCACTTAGCACGATGAAAAATTTCACATGTTTTATTCAGATAATCTCTAAAGTTACTAACATATGGAAGTAACTTTACTACTTTCTTAGAAGGGTGGCCCAATCTTCTATGTCAAAGATTCAAAGAGGATGAAGCTTCAACCGAAATAGCTTTGAGCGTTGAAACTACAAAAAGTAGTAAAGTCCATCACGTCTCTCACCCGCTCCAATCAACTCCCTCGAATGAAGATATTTAGTATCACATTTGTTAGTAGAAAATTGGGAAAACAGTTCATGTCATCATTCAACTGGGAAATTGAAATTAAATTGTAGTTTAATTTAAGAATGTAAAGAACGTGTTTTAAGTGAATTTTTTCGTCAATTTAACCATTCCTTCTTTGGTTGCCACCACTGTTTGGCCGTCAGAGAGTCCTATAAAACATGCTACATCTCTCAGATTCATCAAACTCATGAGATCACCCGTAACATGATTTGAACACCCTGTATCAGTAATCCAATTATTCTTGGACCTTCCATTTAACCTAGTGGAAGTTGATTGTTTATTACCGAATATCACTAGAAGAGACTACCATTTCTCAGTAGTAAAACTAGGAAGTGTTGCCCCCTGACACTTGCATTGCCCCTGCTGTGCTCTGCGCTGATATTGCTCCATTGCTGGTATCTACAACAGTAGCGTTGGCACGCATACTACCTTTGCCACGAGAAATTTGATGCATGGAAGATGCGACACTTGTCTTGCCCCCACGACCATCACTTTTCATCTCCGGCTTCCCATACTTCTCGATCCACTAATCTAGGCGACCATGTAAGTCAAAACATGTAGCCACCTCATGCCCCTTGCGATGGCAATGAGTGCACAACAAGGTCAAATTATCAATATGATCTGCTCAACCTTTGTTACAACCTTCTGTGCACACTGTAAAGCCTAAAATTTCAAGCTTCTCTTCCTTGACCTGTGTAATGTCGCGTACACATTCCTCTTGAGTAATTTGCTGGACTACGCGATTCAAGGAAGGAAAAGGATATTGGGAAAGCAATATAGACCTAATCTGGGCATAATAATCAGAATAGAGACCAAGAAGAAATTGATGAAGCCAGTCATGCTCACGATGTTGTTCATGCGCCTTCCCTAAGTTACATAAACATTGTCCACACTTGCAATAGATCAAAGGTTCATGATTATCTAATTCATCCCACAAAACCTTTAATTTGCTGAAATAAACTACTATACTCATAGTCTTGGTTTGCTCACAATGACTAATATCTGCTTTTAATTGTTGAATACGTGGGCTGTTAACAATGAAAAATGTTTATGTAAATCATCCCACACATTTTTTGCATTATCATAATTGGAAAGCATCGATCTTAACTCCGGATCGATAGTATTGAGAATCTAGGAGACAAGCATACAATGGATGGTAACCCAATCATCCTTTGAGCAAGAGGGAACAAGATCTGTAATGGTACCGTCTAGAAATCCAAATGTGCTCCGAGAAGACAGAGCGACACGAATAGCATAAGCCCAATCATCGAAATTGTTGAGCTTTAATCGAATAGGAGTAATAAAGTCATTGGGTCAATCTTGAGGACCAAGAAATATGGAGAGTTAGGTTCAATTTTAGGTGGTGGTGGAGGAGGAGTAGGAGAAGTTTCGCCGCTAGCCATTTAGAATGATGAAAGAAAAAACATTGCGCCAAAAACCTTGCTCAAATGCCATGACAATAGGGTAATCTCTTGAATTTTATTGATAGATCTCAAAGGTATATATATATCTATATAGTAGTAATTATGTAGGAATCAAATTGCTAAAAGATAATATCACATAATAATATCCTAACACCCCCTCAAGTTGGAGCATGCAGATCATAATATAATAATATCCTATGTAACTATGACTAAAACTGTTAATACATAAACTACCAAAAAACTATTAATACATATATAACTATTATTATATCATAAATTATAATAAAATATATAATATCAATTTTTATGTGTAATTTAGTATATTACAATACATGTCTATAACTAGTAATATATAAAATAGTATTTTATTAAATTAAATTTTGATTTGGATTTTAACTTTTACAAATTGTATTTGGGTATTGGGTTTAATTTAATTTTATTTTGGATTTGAAATTTGGGTTATAACTAATATATTTTTGACTTTAGATGATAATCAACATATTATTTGAGTTTGGGTTTAGTATAATATATTTGGGTTCAAAATAAATATTTTGGAACATAAGTATTAGGTTTATAAATTTAATAAGAAGGATAAAAGCTATTCAATTGTCAATATAATATAATAGTAAACAATAAAAGACATCTTCATTAATTTAATATACACATCATATGATAAATTTTACACACAATTCTCAATTTAATTATTTTATATAAAATAATTCTATTAAATACATAATTTATCTTTTTTAAGGCAAATCAATTGCATTGTTATAATATAAAAGTAAAATGAAGTATTACATTCAAAATTAAAATATTTATAACTTTAAAATTTTAAGATTATTTGAATCCGAATCCAAACTTCATCTGAGTCCGAATCCAAAAAAATTTGAATCGGGCATCAAAAAATCCAATTCTAAGGAAATCCAAATTTGAAGAAAGATAAAAAATTATTTCTAAATTCAAAATAAAACCAATACATAAAATCGAACTTATGTTTGCGAATGGTGGACATCTGGTTTCTTGAATAAAACCAGTACTCTTGAATATCGTCCACGACCAAGCAGATTCAGATTCTATGCTTCAGGCATTAATATGCCTTCATATATAATTTGTCGGTCTATATTAAAATATTATTGAGCATATGTAATCAGTTAAGTCACTGTGATGCTATTGGAATATCATTCTTAACTTGCAGTCTCTTTGGACCCAAATGAAGCTATTCTAGAATCTCAAATATTTTATGCAAAAAACATGTTAAAGAAACATATATATGATAAAGCTCATCAACCCCAGTTCAATGAACCAATGCTTGTTTTGTTTCGTCCCTTTTTTTTCCTTTTTTATTCGGAGAAAACCGTGTTTTGGAATGGCCTATAAAATTCAGAAAATCATAAATTTGAAAAGAATACCATTGTTAATTTCCTTTGACCATAACATTCTTTATCACCAAAGAAATCTACATTTGCTAGAAACTTCCTGGCAATGCTTTAAATTCAGCACCCACCCAGGCAAATTTCCATCGACAATCTGAACCAAAACAGGAAACGAAGTACTTAATTATCCAAGAAAGAAAAAACATGGAATCAGGAGGAGAAACAAGAAGAGTAGTTGTTGTTGGAGGTGGCATTGCTGGCTCCCTCCTTGCCAAGTCTTTGCAATTCAATGCTGCTGTCACCGTTATCGACCCGTAAGCTTTGTTTTCTCTCTTTCTCACACTTATAACTAGTTTTTGTTCCTTCAATATTCCAATTCATTTCTTCCCCGAAACATCGAGACATAAGTCTACCCAACACTGCAACTGCATTGAATTTCTTGGTTTGTCTTGTTCTTCTTGCAACTGAAGTAATATATGTAGGAACTGAGACTTCTTTTGGGTAGTAACTTAAGCTGTTCATATATATATAGTAAGGAGTATCTTGAAATTACATGGGCGAACTTGAGGAACATGGTGGAGCCATCATTTGCGGAAAGATCAGTGATAAACCATACAGATTATCTTACCAATGGACGTATTGTTACATCTGCTGCCACAAATATCACGGACACTCATGTCTGGACAGCCGATGGCCATCGTATTGCTTATGATTATCTTGTTATTGCTACTGGACACAGGGATGTTGTCCCCAACACTAAGACGGACAGACTTAATCAATACAAAGCAGGTAAACACTACATCAAAAACTATTGCTCTTCTCTTTTCATTCATTATTCTTCACTATCACGCGTCAAGGCTATTAAGATGTTGCAAATGTTTTTCGAAATTAAAGTGTGTTTTCTTTTTAACCTTCATTGTTCCGACCCTTCATCTATTATAAGCTGCTCAAGTTAATTCTAATATACATACATATATGTGCGGACAGAAAATCAGAAGATACAATCTGCCAATTCGATTTTGATTGTTGGAGGAGGACCGACTGGTGTTGAACTTGCTGGAGAAATAGCCACTGACTTCCCTGACAAGAAGGTGACATTGGTTCATAAGGGACCCAGGTTGTTGGAATTCATTGGAACCAAGGCTTCCAACAAGACTTTGCGTTGGTTGAAATCTAGGAAAGTTGAAGTAAAATTGGAGCAAGCAGTTGACTTGAATTCAAGCACTTTAGATGGAAGGCACGTATATAAAACCTCGAGTGGAGAAAGCATCAAAGCAGATTGCCATTTCCTTTGTGCTGGAAAACCTTTGGCCTCAGCATGGCTTAATGACACTATATTGAAGACCCACTTGGATGGAAATGGAAAGTTGATGGTTGATGAGCATTTGAGAGTCAATGGCCGTGCTAATATATTTGCAATAGGAGATATCACTGACATTCCCGTAAGTCCTATCACCTCGAGCCGGATTCGAGTATCCTAATACTCAACTCTAATTGCTCACGACTTTAATTGAGTTTTTTTTTTTTATTAGTAAGTAATCTGAAAGTTTGAGTATAAATACTCCTTTAGCATGGGATTATTCTTTTTACTAGATAAATAAGCTTAATCAAATTTGAATAATTTGATTTTTATTTTGAATCAAATTTAAATTTTAAAAGTGAAATTCGATCTAACTGAAATTGAATTTCTTACCGCTCAATTCCATTATACTACGTATTTTATAGATTAAAGCTAACGTTTTAGACGTAAATGCAAATTATCCAGGAACTCAAACAAGGGTTTTTAGCTGAAAAACATGCCATGGTAGTTGCGAAAAACTTGAAGTTGTTGATGAGCGGAGGAGTCCAAGAAAGCAAATTGTCAAAGTATGAACCTGGCTCAGCCATTGCCTTGGTTTCCCTTGGAAGGAAAGATGCTATCGCCCAATTTCCTTTTGCAACCATTAGTGGATGCCTGCCTGGCTTGCTCAAATCTAGGGACTTATTTGTAGGCAAGACAAGAAAGAACATGGGCTTACAAGCTTAATATTTTGATAGATATGCTTAAAATAAGCAATTTTGACATTACGTCTTACTCTTCCTTTTTTGTTGTTTTGTATTGTTTGTTCCTATTTTGAGATTGGTGAATAAAGAAGTTCCTTTGTTTGCGAGACGTGGTTAATAATGTCTTTCATAAATTTCAAGCACTGTTTAATTTCTTTTGAATGAAATTTACTAATTGTATATCCTTCAAATTTATGATTTTAAACTTAATCCAATAATAAGGATATAGTACAAAAACTATTCGATTTGCAAGAAATTAATTTGTTAATTGTATTTGCTTAAAGCTGATCTTTATATATCTTGCAAATTGCTTGATTTTAATCCTAAAGCCAACATATTCCATTTGCATGGTTAACTTTTTTTTATTTACATTTCATTTTCTTGTTGAGTGGACATTTACGAGTATAATAATGATAAAACTAAAATGGAAACCCTAAAAAGGCAGAACAAATTTTAAATCCACTTCAACAAAAAAGAATGAGAAAGAATTAAACAAGACCTAAAATGGTCAACAAGAAAAAAGACCAATGAGAGAACATAAAAATAAGAACAAAGTTTCAAAAGAACCACCTCTTGATAATTCCACAAAAAAAACCCATTTTTTCAGTTTTTTTAGGGGGTTCTTTTGAAGTGGAAATCAATGAACGAAAGGAAGGAAAAACCAACAACAGTAACAACGAAAGAAGAAGAAGAGGAGGAGGAGGAGGGGAAGAGTAATAAAGGTTATATAAATGAAACAAATTATTAATGGTAATTAAAAGCAAGAAAATGTTTTCCCATCAAATGACTAAGAAATTGAAAGGTTTGGGTTCCATGTGAAATTATCAAGCGGGTCTTTTGAATTTTTATTTTTTTTCTTTGTTTTAGTGTCTTATTGATTTTCCTTCTTGTCCACCATTTCCAAGCTCTGTGGGTCTTTTGTAGTGTCTTACTAGTTTAAAAATTGAAAAATTGGGTTTCATCTGAAATTATCATTGGACTATTTAGATTTTCTATTAATATAAGTTGAGTATTCATGTGGGGATGAGCTCTTTCGATGAGATGCTGTAATGAACATTAAGAACAATGTTTAGTTTAAGTGTGGGAGAGGGTATGTTTAGTTGTTTAATTCTTTAGAATTTTTCAAACTTTTCAATTTTTTCTTGTTGCATGATGCTTTATTCATGATCATGATATTGAAATATTTTGGTTTATGCAAAGCATGATGTTATAAGTGTGGATATATGAATGGAATTGGTTAGTTCAATATGAGACGGTTTAGTTCTTATGTGTCAATGAAATTAATAGATGTAGACATCTTAATTTTGATTTGGAATTTTTGTATATGTTCATGTGATAAATGGATGATGAGATTGCGGTGAAGTTATTGTCTGTAGAAGTGAATAATTCAATGTTTAATTGTATTGTATGATTGACATTTGAGGTTAAATTGAGATTGTATAGGGATGATTTAAGATATTATTTGGATTGAGTGCTCTAAAGGAGCTACCTTTGTATGCATACGAATCCTTAACGCCATATATTGAGCCTTAAGCCTTTCTTTGGTAACTTTATATGTTTGAAATGTTAGCTTAAAAAAATAAGCATAAAAATCTTGGATTGGAAGTTGAACTACGGATGTCATGGGACAAGAGTAGGAACATTAAGAAGGATGAAAAGAAAAAAAAAATTGTTAGGTAGGAAATACTAAGTGTGGAAACCCTTGCAAATTTGTATACTTTGTTGTAAAATATTGAGGGAACAAAAGCATTATGAGGGTTAAATGTTAGGATCTAGTGCCCTTAGTATAGTGATATCGTCAAATATACTTGTAATTTTTCTAACATATTGGTTTAACAAAATTTCTTCATCTTCATTAATGTATTTTGTATAATGTCCTTAACGATTTTTGTACGCAAAGCAAAATGTAAGAAAATATTAGCTAATTGATTATCCAAAGTTTAACTAATATTAAGTTGCATTGTGTGGTTGAATCATAATGCAAAAGACAACTTATATTAGTATAAAATCTAAATCATTCATAGTTGAATTGAAATTGAGCAAACCAATTAAAAGATTATTATGTCGTATATCAAGTTCAATTTGAGAGATACATTTTCTTGGGTATCAGAGCAGATGACTCTCAAAAGATAGAGACATGAATATTATTGTCTAGACTGACAATACATCAGAAAGGACCTAAGTAGAATGAAGCTTAGTTCCATTTATGAATTTATGCACTTTTGATACTCATAATATGACTTACCTTAATCCTAAGTAAGTGACGGACTATGTATGTGTGACTTATATGCTTTGATGTATTAAAAGCTTGAGTTTAATTGGTAAGAAAGTTGAAAGTTGGTATGTTGGGTATACAACTTCTGTATGACATAGCTTCACTTACAATAGTGGAATTCATATCCCAATAAAGGGTAAACGATATCCTCCCATCGACATTACATGATAGATGGTAAAGTAACGTGACTACGAGTCATTTGTCTAAGACGAATGAATTAATTACTATTTATTAGTAATTGAATTTTTCATTAAATAAGATGTAATGGTTACTATAAGATAAAATACAATCATATTGTGCGACCAGATTTAACCCAATGAGATTAAGGATGTCCTATAAGGGTAACACGCATATGACAAGGTCATTGGACAAACACTTGATAAGTAGTTTTCATAATGGTATATAATGAGGAGAGTTTAGTCATGGTACTTTAATGGAATGACTTAATGACTAAATAATGTTGTAATTAATATACAAAGAGTTGAAATTTAATTAAAAATTATTTTAGCCTTAATTATATTTGTACAATTGGTCAAAATTATTTTAGCCTTAATTATATTTGTACAATTGGTCCTTCCACTAGCTTGATGTAGCCTTGATGGTTTGCACTAGAATCGATGAGATGGATTGGATGAAAACGATGAATTAGATAAATAGATTACATGTATCACTATTTGCACTGAATGTGTTTTCTCGCTATGAATAAAAGATGATTTAGAGATTAAAATTAATTTATTCAATTATTTTTAGTTAATTGTAATTAAATAATTGAAGTTCAAAGTGGAAATTAAATTAATTAGTCATTACGATTTCATTGAACAAGTTAGTTAAATTTATTTACTCATAGATTCTAGTACAATAAAGTCCATGACTTTAACGAGATTATAATTGAGTCGAGAAAACAACTTATTTAAGTTAATAAATAATATTTTTGAGAATAAGAAAATTGTTTATTGGGTTGGATAAATTATATGAGTTTGTTTACAATAAAGTCCATGACTTTAACGAGATTATAATTGAGTCGAGAAAACAACTTATTTAAGTTAATAAATAATATTTTTGAGAATAAGAAAATTGTTTATTGGGTTGGATAAATTATATGAGTTTGTTTAAAGACCATATAACACATATAATTGTATTGAATATATGATAAGGCCCAATTAGGCATGGTATATAGCAGTAGGCGGCAAACCCTAATCCTAGAGAGGGGTTGCTGCCGCCCACCTAGTATATTTTTTTCCTATTAAAATATTATTGTTTTGCTTACACATTGTTTAATTGAGACTCTTGTATTTGTCTCTATAAATAAAGACTGTGAGCTAGTTTGAAAACACACCATATTGAGCGTAGTCGATCTACTGAAAATATAAAATTTCATTATAAAATAAATTCTATTTTCGTGCGAACTTATTCTTAATTTCTAGCCCATAGAGACATATTAATATACCCACTGAATATCAATTAAAGTTTTCATTACGTTCATCGTTTCGTGAATAGAGCCTACACCGTAACAAGCCAAGATCGAGAATAACAAAGAAGGTCAATTGGTTGAAAGTCGAGATTCGAATTAGATTAGCTATTCAAATAGTACGAGTACGAATTTGGTAAAAATGTTTGTTGCTATAAATATAATAAGGCTTGAGTTTTAGAAAAATTTTTTTGTTATGGAACAAAAATGTTCTTTAAACTGATTTTTTCTAACAAATAGTTTCAAAGCTAGGTTGTGCTATTTTTATAGTGTAAATCGGTTTACCGAATTTCTTTTGTCTCTCTCTCTTGTTTGTTTGATTAAATTTGATAAGAGGTGACATTCTTGCATTATAAGTATGTTTTGGATTTATTTATGTGAATGTATGCATGATATTATTTTATAAATTGTTACAAAATAAGTTTTTCAAAATTTGTGGTTTCTAGATTTTAGATTGGTTGTATTTTAGATTTTATAATATTTGAGTTGGTAATTAGATCGTGGACTACCATCTTCATGCAATATTTTTATTTTATTTTTGTAAAATTAAAAGGTTCATGTAGTCTAGAAACGAAAGGATTTAAAACCTTGAATCAATTTTAAAATACTGAGTGAGAAAAAGTCCTTAAATGAGACCTATGGTCTCCATCGATGGTTTCCATGTGATGGCGTAATAATACTTTGAGTTTGTTTTACCTTGACTGCACTTTATGATAAGTATTATTATGTGGATTCACTAAGGAGACTTCCTTTAAGAGGATAACTAGTCATGTATGTTACTCATTGAGACTATTCAGTGACAACTCATGAAAGAGTAAATATTTATGATGGGTGTTGAGTCAATGGTTATACAATCAAGATTATTTTAGTTAAGTAACTTCCTTCAAAGCTCTACTTAAGTTAGAACAATTGCAAAACACAAAGAGATTATTAATATGTTTGGCATATAATGTGTTTAGATTCACGTATTAATTGGATGCAAATTCATGCTCTTACTAGTTATTTAAGATTACCCCATGGTAGCTTAATTCAATGAGTGTAGGAGTTATATTTGCAACAAACTTACAAATTTTTCTAGGTTCAATGTAAGATGCATGCATCATTTTAATGCATTACACATGTTGCAAAATTTTTTGAAATATTTTCTTAATACAAAGATAATTAATGGATGAAAATTTTAGTTTTTAGTTCAAAAATGACACCAACTCCCTTGGTTAACTCATTACTACATCTTAGTGTGTGTAACCAGTACACTCCAAAAGCAACTAGAGAGCTATGAAACTACAAAAGATATTATGGATAAATTAAAGGACATGTTTGGAGGCCAACCTGCTTTAGCTCAAAAGTCCTTTATCACAAGTTTAACGAATGCCTAGCAAAAATCAACACTCTAGTCAAAGACCATGTGATTACACTTATGAGTTACTTTTCGGAGGTCACGATCAATAGGGCCAGACTTGATGCAAACACAAAAATCAAAATTGTGTTCAAAATTTTATTTAAGGATTTCGTCGATATTAGGGTTGTATACAACTTAGGAAGCAAACAATTGAACCTTTGACCACCTATAAATGAGTTATCTTTTATAGAATAAATATCACACCAAAATATCAGAATTAAAAATGGCGGTAACCACAAGTGCACGGGTAAAATTGTAATATAATTGTACAAAAAAATATTGGAAGTATTCCGAGGATTATACGCAAGGGAGGATGAAACAAATAATGAAAATATTTTTTACAATACTAAGTCTGAGTAGTAATAGTTAATTCCTATATTACAATGGATCATAAAATAGATTTAGAGGAATAAAAATAAATAAATAAATAAAAGAAAGAAAGAAAGAAAGATTAATTAATTAATTAATTAAACTGATAAACCAATTAGGAAGATTAACTCTCTTCAAGGTTTGTAACTAACGTCAAATTGGGAGTCTAACTGGATTAATCATCAATCAAGCAATTATTAATTTCTGGCTCTAATTAACTTTGTCGAAACCATTTTTATTTTGAAAAAATGGGGTCGACTTGGATTTTGAAAAAAAATGAAAATGGGAGTCGCCACCATCCTTTTTATTTAGGTGTGATCGGGTCACCTCAAAAAGTGGTTATTTTTAATAAGCGATTAGACTTTATTAAAACAACGATTTTGATCCACGAAATTTAGAAAAATGGGTTCGGGAGTCAGTTACGTACGAGGAAGGATTAGCACCCTCGTAACGCCCAAATATTGGTACCTAGTTAATTAATTAATATCTTAATGTCGAAAATTAAAAACTTTGAAAAGATTTAAAATACGATCTTTTGTTTTTTTTTTTTAAAAACTTATATAAAACAAGTTACTCGATAAAACCCTCTCATTTCAAAAAGAGAAAATGTCACACCCAATGAGTTAGGGCATGATATTTCACTTCCTCAAAAACGAGCTTGTCCAAAAAAACTCGTGCAATAAAATTTAAAAGGATATTCAATTGTTTAAGTCGATGAAGAAATCGCAAATTCAATCGTTAGGGCACAATTTCTCAAAATTCTAAACATTGAATATTACCTTTATTATTTTTAGAAAAAATCCTCATCTCGAGAAAACAACGTGTCATATCCAATGCGTTAGGACACAACATATTGAATTCTCAATAATGAGCTTTTTATTTATGTTTTGATTAAAGAGCATTCTCGATTATTCAGATTCAACGAAAGAGTTGGAACCCAATACGTTAGGGGTCAATCCTCTCGAAGATTCCAAATACCGAGTATTGCCTTTTATTTTTCAAAATTTTCTCTTTATACGAATTTGGGTAAAAACTATATAATGGAGTAACAATTGTGATAATGTAAATATAAATAGCATGATCAAGAACAAATAATAATAATAATAATAATGAAAAGATAAATAAAAAAACAAATCAATCATGTATACACAATATCAAGTAAATAAACAAATAAAATGAAGCATTTAAAGAATATAATAATGATAATAATGGTCATGTGAATAAATAATTAAATAAACATAAAGTAAAGCAATAATAATAACAAAGAAAATAGATAAAATTATAAAATATAAAAATATATATATGTATGTGAATTATAAAAATAAAAAATAAAAAATAAAAGAAAATATATATATATATACATATTTTAATATGTAATATATATATAAGTATGTATATAAAATTATGAAACATAGAAAATATATAAAAGTATGTGTATATATATATTTATAAAATTAAAAAAATGTGTACGTATATGTATATATTATAAAACATATGTATGTATACATGCATATATATAACAAAATTTGAAATTTAAAGGCATAAAAAGTAAATAATAATGGTACAAGATTAATGATGCCACATAATAGTATTAATAATATAAAATAATTAATTTAATAAAAAATAAAATAACAAATAGAGGATTAAATAACATCAATAATCAAAGACCAATGAATTTAAAACAAAGAGTATAAAATAAAAAAATATAAGGCAAAATAAAATGTAAACAAATTTGAAAATAATGAATTTGAAAATGAATAATAAGGAAAAAGAGATTTGAAATCAACAATATACAAATCAATAAATAAATTATACACAAATCAACAAAATAAGAACAAGCCACAGAAAATAAGAACGCAAGAGAGAGAGAGAAATTCGAGTGAATGCTCTTAAGAATTATTATTACTCCCAACTCAAGTGTTTTACAATGAAGGAAGAGGTCTCTATTTATAGTTGAGCCTCCCCAAATCCAACTGTACAGACCAATTACATCAACGACTAAAATTAAAGGGTATATACAAATTAAATCTCTAAGATTACAAAATCATATCTTCTAAGATTGCATATCATATCTAAGATTGCATATATCATATCTAAGATTGCATATCATATCTAAGATTGCATATCCTTGAAGATTATGTTTCCATAAGCTTGTAGATGGACCTTCAACCTTTTCAAGTAATGAGCCATTCTGATCGGGCCAAATGATATAATTTTGTACTGGACTTGGACTTTGTTTTATTATTTTGGGTTTATTATTTTTTTGTGAGCCCGGGCTAAATTGGCCTATTACAAATTTAATCGATTGGTTGATACTCACTTATCTTCCAATCTCACTTTCTCAACTAAGATAAATTATGATTTACTCGGTTCAACTTATCTCTTGATTTAGTCTAGCCTATGATCACTTATTAGGGTAGTTAAGCCTAACAGTTTAAGAACACATAATTTATACCAACTAATTCATCTTGAAAAATCCCAAATCCTCCGTTAGTCACATTCTCATCCAATCGTTAATCTCCCCTAAGGGATTTAGCCACTCATGTTATTCATCATCTCAACTTCGATTGAATAAACCATGCGAGAAGCACGATCGATTCGGAGAAGGAAAAATATTTGAATAATTTTGGAGAATGAAGTAGCAAATCTTTCAATTGGAATAACGAAATAATATGAATGTAAAGGAAAATATAAACTAAATGCTTTAATTAAATAAACAAGCCCTTGAATAAAAATTGATTCAAGAAGAAGAACAAGCAATTATTTAAAAATGAAAAGAAAATAAACTAAAACTAATTCTAAACTACGACGGTTTTTGAAGGCGTTTAGGACAACTTGATTACGTTCAACCCCTAATTTCTTATTTATAGAGGTGTTGGTAGCTCAAATTAGGTCTTCGTATAAGTTTGATTGCGTGGACAAAAGTAACCCCGAAATACTTGGGCAGCACGTTGGCGTTCTGTCGCGCCACACCCCTTGCGTGGTTCAACATGACACCAAGAATCTACCTTGTGTCATTCGTTTGGTGCTTTGACATTACATACAGCTTGTGTATCACTCGACCTTTGCTTCCACGTCAACTGGGCCTTTATATCTTCATCATACGCATACAATTAAACCAATTAGCACAACCTAAGGCCCATGTCGGCCTATTGGGTCACAACACCTTACAAATGTGTTAAAACAGTTATTAACTTTTAATCCTGAGGCCTAAATACTAAAACGTAAATTAAAATCCTAAATTGCTTAGAAAACAAGCTTCTTAAGTGCAGAATTGACCCGAATTAACTTCTACATTTGATGGTAGGTCACCATTCTATAACTGATTAGAAAACTTCAATCCTATAAGTTGATGTTGAATGGTAGTCAAAGTCTGAAAAGTATAAGCAAACTTAACAGTTGTTTCTTCCTTAAAAGGGAAGGGAAAGAAAGTTAAGAAGAAAAATTTTAAGCCTTCAAGTCCATCAAAAATGGATAGGAAGAAGATTAAGAAGCCTAAGACTAACAAAGTCTAAGTGTTTCTTCTACAGTAAGAAAGGGTACTTTAATGCTAACTATAAAGAGTGGAAGAACTACCTAGCCTCAAAGCGTAAATGCATGAAACTCTTGGTTATTGAAACTTGTTTTGTGGAGATTTAGTAGATCATGGGGTTATTGATTCTGGAGCTACTAATTATGTTTTTGTATCTTTGTAGGGGTTCAAGGAAATGAAAGATCTCGAAGATTAGAATCCCTTGTAATAAACCAGACATGGGAGCAATGTGGTGGCTGAAGTAGTGGGAGAGGTACATCTTTATTTTGATAGTTTTAGGAAGACTATTTTGAAAGGGATTTTCTATGTACCAATTTTTAAGAGAAATTTAATCTCTAATGCATATTTATTTAAAGACGGTTTTACCATGACTTCCAATAATAGTATTGCAATTTATAGAGACTGATCTCTTATCTATAAAGGATGGATGCAAAATAATCTTTATTTTATCAAACCAAATATGTACTTGCTGCTAGAAATTGATCTTATAAATAAGAAACTCAAAACGTCTCACTCAAATGAGGCGTACCTACGACATTTAAGACTTTTCCATATTAACCAAGATAGAATTACTAGTCTTGTGAAATATGGAACGTTAAGTTCTCTTAAAGAACTTCATCTTCCATAATGTGAATCTTGCATAGAAGGTAAAATGACCCAGCGACCTTTAAATGCAAAAGGTACAAGGGTCTTTAAACCTTTAGAACTTATGCACACTGACGTATGACATCCTATGAATGTTAGTACACGAGGTAGTCATGATTATCAAGTAACCTTTATAGCTGACTATTCTATATTTGGTATGTATACCTAACGCATCAGAACAGTGAAACCTTCAATAAATTCTAAGAGTTTTTTTTTTTTACAAAGCTGGAAAAACAATTAGGTTTACCCATAAAGACATTTCGGTCCAATCGAGATGGGGAATATTTATTGGATGAGTTTTTAGGATACCTCATAGAGAATGGGATATTATCCCAATTAACCACATTGAGTACTCCACAACAAAATGGTGTGGCAAAGAAAAGGAACAAAACCTTGCTAGACATGATTCGTTCAGTGTTGAGCTATTTGCAATTGCCAATATCCTTTTGGGATATGTATTAAAAATTACTTGCTACATTCTGGATGATGTACCAACTAAGGCCGCACCAAAAACTCTATACGAATCATGGCATGAAAAGAAGACAAGCCTAAATCATTTTAAGATTTACGGATGCCCAACCCACTACCAGATAAATATGCGAATAAGTTGGATTCACAGATGAAATTATGTATTTTGTTGGCTATCCAAAAGGAATGGAGGATTATTTTATAACCCAAAAGATCAAACCATTAAGGTTCCAACACATGATACTTTCCTAGAGGAAAGTTATATGGACAAATTTATACCTTGAAGTAAATTATTACTAGAGGAACTTTTAGGAAATAAAGAAAACCTCCTATTTCAATTTTAGACCCAACTCTAAATAATAGACCTAGAAATGATTAGTAGCATAGCCGGAAAATTCTACAATAAGCATCCATTCTCCTTCCACCTCTTGCATAACTCATAGTAGCACTCAACTAGGGCATTTTATTTTATTAACACTTTAAAAAAAATTTCAATTTCACAATTAGTCAAATAGGAAATTTTTTGTAATTATCAAATTTCACATGTATAACCTAAATAAACTTTAAAAGCCCAATGAGCAATTCATGGTCACTTTACAATTAATTCACAAGTTCACTTTTCAAGTAGGTGAATTAACAATCACCAATTCATTTCCACACACATATCTATTCATATACATTTTCACTTTTACACATGTTGACAAGGTGATTGTATCATAATTTCTTATTCTCATATATATATCATATGATTTATTATTCAATTTTCCACATGTTACCCAATCATGAAATTAAAAGTCATATATCAATTTAACAACTACTTTGCACTTTTGTTAATCAAAATTCATTTTAACCTTATTATCAAGTTCCTATTTCTAGCAATTCGATAATATTTCAGACTTTGTTTTGTTCCATAGATTTCATCTCATCTTTCATAGCACTTAACCATTTATCAAACTCATTACTATTTATGGCTTGTGAAATCAAAATTGGATATTTATTTATTCCAATATCAAAATCTGACTCTTGTAAATAAATCACATAATCATCGAAATGGTTGATTTTCTATCTCTTTAAGATCTTTTCAATGCCATTATTTGTGGTTCATTTTCATTAGACCTTTGTGAGTTAGTTTCTTCTATGGGTGTTTAATCATTTAAATGTTGTTCGACATTATTAGGGCATTCATTAATTGTTGGAAAAACATTTGTGGTAGTTGTGGATAAATGAACATTTATAGATGTAGAAAATTCTACTTTAATTTCCTTTTATATCCACAAATTGTTTTGAAACACTCCCACTAACTTTACTGTTTTCAAGGAATCTAGCATTACCAATTTTTATGATTTTTGGACTATGATTGGTACATAAAATCTATATCCTTTAAATGTCTATTGATAACTAATAAAGTATCCACTTATTGTATGAGGATCTAAATTTCTTTCATATGGATTGTATATTCTTGCTTTCGCTTGGCAACCCTAAACATGTAGGTGCCTTAGGCTAGGTTTCCTTCCAGTCCATAACACGAAAGGAGTTTATGGAACTGCCTTACTAGGAACCCTATTTAATAAGTATGCAGTAATTTTATGTGCATGCATCCATAATGATATAGTAATGATGAGTTAATTATCATACTCCTAACCATATCTAATAAGGTCTAGTTACGCCTTTCTGCCACACCATTTTTGTTGAGGTGTGCCTGACATAGTATACTGTGCACATGTGTATGCCACGACTTTCGAGGAATTTTTCAAATGACCTAGACATAGTCTTGATTCATTAAATTTTCCATAAAATTCACCACTTATATCAGATCTTGCTATTTTCACTTTTCTATCTAATTGCTTTTCAACCATATTAATGAATATCTCAAGGGCATTTACTAATTGAGATTTCTCATCAAGCAAATAGATATAACAATACCATGGAAAATAATCAATAAAGGTGATAAAATAATTTTCTTTATTAAAGGATGGAACATCAAAAGGTCCATATATGTCGATGTTTATTATCTCAAGAAGTTGGTTACTTAGTATGGCACCTTTCTTAGTATGTTTGGTTTGCTTTCCCTTAATGTAAGCCACACATACACCAAGATCAATAAAATCTAGGTCCAATAGAATCTCATGCTTTACTAATCTTTCTAACCTTTCTTCGGATATATGACCCAAACGTTTATGCCACAAGTAAATAGAATTTTCTTTTAGCATACTATGCTTAATTACAACATTGATATGATCAACAAGTAAGGATTCTACAACGGCATTATCAAGTTTCAATTTATATAAACCATCAATAAGGTTTCCTGAATCTAAAATGGTAGTATTCTTACATAAATTAAAACAACCACGTCTAAACTTAACATTAAACCAGAAACATCAATTTTTGAAATAGATGTAAGGTTCTTAGAAACTGAAGGTACATAGAAAGTCTAAAATAGGTCTAAGTGATAACCAATATCTAAGACCAAATGATAAATCCATATACCTTCAATTGAAGCCTTCATACGGTTCCCCATATATAGGAAATCTTTAGTTGGGTTTGTAGTTTGGATCAAAAGAAATCCATGCATCATGTTAGATACATGAGTAGTAACACCGAAATCAAAGCACCAAGTATTATTACGAACTTTAGTTAAGTTTGACTCGAAACATACAAAAACATAAAATTTACCTTTCTTTTCAAACCAAGCTTTACGTTTTTGACAATCTTTCTGGTAGTGTCTTACCGTCATCCTTAGGGTCTTTAGTCTTGTTGCAATATTAGTCATCTCGATGATATGTTCTTACATTTCCCTTGATCCATCATATTTCATGTGTAACATCCCTCGCCCAGTTTCGTCGTCGAACCCAGACTACAGAATGCTACTACTTTCACTGGAGCAATCACATATACAAAACAATTACACTACAATTTAATTACTACAGTTTGCATGTTGACGCAACTCGTGTGTTGGCATAGCTCACGCTTCAATACAACTTGTTGATTCACATAGCACACATATTAGTACTTTACAAACCAGTTTGTGCTAATATATTATAATGATTGTGGTGCCCCAAACCCGACCGGAACGGGCCAACCCGAATCCTGAACGTCACATTAACCACTTATGTGACTCTCCTTACTGGTCATCCAAACACACCATAAAACAAACCATCACACCATCAAACCATGTTTAAGTAAGTGTTTTAAGTTATGCAAGCCTAAATCATGTTTTGATTAACACAAATTAGCAATTTAAAAACAATCGTAAAATCGTCATTTTGCATGTCATTGGCGAAAAATACGTAAATCCTAAAATTAATCCTATAAGTGTCTTGGGCATTTTATTTTAAACCATTTGTGAAATTTTCAAGTTAAAACAACACTTAAAACACACTTAATTTCAAAACTTAAATTTTACAAAATATCCAGATAAACCATTTTAAGAAATTGAAGTTAAAATATTGAAATTCAATGTTTAAATCCATGTCATGTAATTTTTCAAAGCATTTCATGGTGTTTAAGGCCTCTAATTTTATTGTGTAAAAATCATGACTAATTTGCAATAGTTTCAAAATATGCCCAGGACACTTTGAAAACCTTGTCACGACCATGCGATTTTCACATCGTGATATCGATCCCTTTTTGTGACATCCTATAAGGCTTGTTGCAACATCGATTGAAAGAATTGCAGAAAAATTTCACTTCTTACATATAACACTTTGATACTCAAATGCACATACTAAGTCATCGTTTCATGCCCTTTGGTGCTAATATATTATAATGATTGCGGTGCCCCAAACCCGACTGAAATGGACCGACCTGAATCCTAAACGTCACATTAGCCACTTATGTGACTCTCCTTACAAGTCATCCAAACACACCATAAAACCAACCATCACACCATCAAACCATGCTTAATCAAGTATTTCTAGTCATGCAAGCCTAAATCCCGTTTCGATTAACACAAATTAGCAATTTAAGAACAACGGTAAAATCGTTATTTTGCATGTCATTGGTGAAAAACACGTAAATCCTAAAATTAATCCAACAAGTGAAAAATTCAGTTAAAACTCACTTAATTTCAAAACCAAAATTTAAGGGCTAAAACGTAAATTTTACAAAATATACATATAAACCATTTTAATATATTAAAGTTAACATATTGAAATTCAAGGTTTAAATCCATTTTATGTAAATTTTTAAAGCATTTCGTGGTGTTTAAGGCCTCTAATTTTATTGTGTAAAAATCAGGACTAACTTGTAATAGTTTCAAAATATACCTAGAACACTCTAAAATCCTTGTCGCGGCCATGCGATTTTCATGTCGCAACATCGATCCCTTGTTGTGACATCCTATAGGGCTTGTTACGATATTGACTAGAAGGATTGCAGAAAAATTTTAGTTCTTACATATAACTCTTTGATACTCAAATGCACATACCAATTCGTGGTGTCATGCCATTTTCCCTATTCTAACATATCATATAACATATTTAAATCATATTAATCATGCTTAAACACACAAGGTCATACATTAACATGCTTTGGCATCCAAATCAATCATCTAAGCTTGCATGCTTTTCTAAAATCTCAAACCAATTTACTCAGCACAACAAATTTGTATATAAGGCAATTTAAAGTGCAATAAAGGTGCATACCTTACCATTTGGTCATTTTGCATCTGTCCAAGCCCTCAACATATTATTTAAACCATGTTAACCACAAATCAACAAATCACATGCATGCCATTCAACAATTTAACTAAGCATTCATCTAACATACTTCATGTAATCATCCAAGCAATTAAAAAATCCACAAAACATATATAAAAGTCCTTAAACTGTCTATAAGTTAAAGTACTTATTTTCTTTAGCTAATTAAAGGTGAGGTCCTTATGTTGTGATTTGACCATTGAATAATTGAGTGGACAAAGATGGACAACCATTAAGTGTTTTATTTATGTTTTATTAATGGACATTTTGGTAATTAAATAAATAATGGTTAATTAAATAAACCAAAACATGACTTTAGTCTATCTTTTTGGTGAATGTTGAATTTATAAAGAAAGGAAACACCATTTTTGAGCTCTCATGCATTCGAAACTTGTATCTTTGATCAAGGTAAGTTCTTTGTTCGGTTTTTGATGATTTTTATGTTTTTGAGATCGTTGCTTCGTAATCTAGCTAGCCCGTACCTCTGATTTTGAAATTGTTAAAGATTTTAATAGTTTCCATTGTCGAATACATGTGTTAATTGATGTTTGATGATGAAATATGAAATTTTGATGATAGTTTTACATGTTTGGTAAAGTGATTTTGAGTAAAAATGTCAATTTTGGACTAAATTAAGAAAAATGATAAATCGTGTGGTAAAAATGTGAATAAATAAAAAATGTGAGCTGTTATGGCAATAATAAAATTTGGCTAGCTTGGGTTTATGTTTAATTTCATGAAATTGTGATTTTATGTGATAAAGACTAAATTGCAAAATTGTGAAAGTATAAGGGCAAAAGTGTAAAATTTCCCTAATGTGTAAATTGTGTTAAATTGAGTGAATTAGTGATTAAATAAGTAAATTTTGTATTAATTTAGATCAAGAAAGGAAGAAATCAGAATTGGATCGGGGAAAGTCGAAAGTTATTGAATAGTCATTTCGGTCCGCTTGTGTTCGTACAAGGTAAGTTCATAAGTGAATAAATGTTCTTGAATTCAAATGTATATGTTTTATATATTACCGAATTGAATTGTATTTATATACATATTGCCGAATTGAATTGAGCATGGAATGACGTGTTTCGAGCTAGAATTGATTGAATTATGACATCTGAAAACCCCGTACGAACTATAGGAATAATATAGGATACATATGTCATGACATATGATTCCGAGATGTGTTATCGTGTAAGACCACGTCTGGAACGTTGGCATCGATTTGTGATTTACGTGTAAGACCATGTCTGGGACATCGGCATCGTATATGATTTCGTGTAAGACCCTATCTGGGACAGTAGCATCGATATGTGATAACATGTAAGACCATATATGGGATATGGCATTGTATGAGCTTTCCAAGCTATCCGAGTATCCTTATTGATTCCGAATGGTTCAACGGGTAATATCGGGAAATGGATGACTATGTGAAAGTATATCCAATTCAGGTACATACGAAGTGTATATGTTATTCAAAAATTGAAAGGTGAGTATGTTTAAAATGACGATATGTGAAATATATGACAATGAATGAAATGAATGTATACAAATGAACGTTGTGTTACATATGCTCGTTATATGAAATTGTGGTCATATGTTCGAACATGGGAATTATGAAACATGAAACATGGTGTTGAGGTATGCTAATTTGGTTTGAAATTTGGATTAGATAATTGATATCGAGATGGTGGTGTTATGATGCATGGTTAGCATATATGTGAAATGGCTAGTAAAGCATGAAATATCTCGAAAATTACTACTGTAATACCCCGAAAATTACTACAGTAAGAAAGTAGGTATCCTTGATTGTAAAATAAGGAAATAAAGTGACAAAAAGGGAAATTTTGAGTTATGGCAACATTGGGAATTATATTATGACATATTAATTCAAGAAAGGATTAAATCGCAAAAGTGAGAAAAATTTTGTTGCCCAAGAGTAAGTACTCAAAATTTGAGGGGTTAAAGTGTAAATATGAAAAATTTGAAGGACCAATAGTGTAAATATTTTAAGGGTGGAATAATCTAGAAACTAAGGAAAATGGATGAATTAGGACCAAATTGAAAAGGTGAAGAATTTTGAGGGACTAAATCACAATTTTACCAAATTAAGTGATGACTCAAGGATGAAATTTTTAAAGATTATAAAGGGCAAAATGGTCAATTAGAAGAGAGAGAAATCTAGAAGGCAATGATGATGTTGGTGATATTTTAGATTAATTAATTAATTAAATATTAGTTTATTAATATTTTAATTTGATTTTTAAATGATATTTTATTATTTTATTATTATTCTATTTAGTATATATATGCAAGGAAAGATGAAGAATCTTCATCTTCTTCCCATGCATCCAACGTATGAAGAGAAAAGAAAAGAAAGGAACTTTCTTTTCTTTACAATTTGGTCATTTCACCAAAAAATCACCATTTTCACTTAGAAATCAAAAGAATTTTCATATCCATCAACAGAGAAAGATAACAAGGAGACAATGGGGAGCTAGAATATCAAGTTAGATTCAAGAAATAGAAGTGAAGGAGAGAAAATCAAGTTAAAGATTAAAATCAATAGGACAAGGTAAGAACATCAAGATTTCAATATATTTTTAAGTTTGTTATTATTGAAAAAGCATGGAAATGATGTTATAGTAGAGTTTTATTAAATGAAGTCTTATGTTCTTGATATATTAGTGAAGGAAATAAGAGAAAGTGATGGAAAATATTATAGAGAAAATGAATAATGAAGTTATAAACTTAGTAATCAACATTTTGCACTAAAACAGTTTTAGACAAAGCAGAGAGGCTAACTTCGAAAAATCACCATAAATTATGTAAATTGAATTATAGGATGAAAAATTATGAAATTAAATCTTATTAAGTCTAGTTTCTTATAGAATAAACGGTGTAAGTAATGGAATTTTAAATAATGAGATATAATAAATTATATGAGACAAGGTTAGAATGAATTCGGGTTCCCCTATTCTGGCTTTGGAAAATCATCAAAAATTGGAGAAAAATAATTATGGGCTTAAATTTATATTTTTAAAATTTTAATACGTCTATTTTCAATAGAAACAAACGGACACATCATTTGAATCCTGTACGAGGAGATAATTAATTTTTAGTGAAGAAGGGTCAGAATTGTCAGACAGCAGAACAGGGATGAATTTAAAGAATAAAATGTACTTATTGGCTAAACCAAAAATTCTGAAAATTTTATAGTAAGAATATATGTGAGTATAGTTTTAGATAAAATTAACAGATCTCAATTCATAGTTACATATATCAAGATATAAATAATTTTGTGACAATGACTCAAGTAGACACTTTGAATGAACAAATAAATAAATAGTAAAATTATAGATAATGTTACATATAAGCATGTTATATACATTAAGGATGTGGAATGGAGAGGAGGAGGAGGAAATATATGATTATTCAACTAGCATGAGTTTTCATTAAAATGGCTAATTTGCATGTTTTAGGTTCGGGGACTAAATTGAATAAAAGTAATATTTTAAGGGTAAATTTGTAAAATTTCAAAAAGTGACCAAATTGCATGAAATGAATTTTTTAATATTTAAATTAATAAATTGAATGAAATATTAATTTATATCAAGATTGAGTGGAAATTGAAGGAAAATAGAAAATTACCAAAATATCCCTAAATTTTGGTATTTACGCAATTTAGCTTTGTAAGTTCGTGTAACTTGAATTATATTCTTAGATGATTGAAATATATATATATTGGATTGAGAAATTGATTTGAATTGTAAACATGAGAAATTGTGAATTGAATGAAATGGAAATGAAGCTTTGAATTACATGAGTAAATATCGAGTCTCGTAGGCCCTATTTGTTATGAATATAATATTTCGAGGATATGTTGTAAAGAATTATAAAAGCACATTAATAATTTAAAAGTTTTAATTTGGATGAAATTTTGTAACTTGGTTTAATACGTATGCAAATGTATGTCTTCTAGTAATGCCTCGTACCCTATTCCGACATCGAATATAGGTAAGGGATGTTACAATGTGACATCGCCAGATTCGGTCATAACGTTTAGACCGGGTTTGGGGTGTTACAAAGCATGACTTGTTCTAGTTGGTTATGTAATTAATATATGCAAATTTAATTTATATGATTAAGCTAACGGTTGCTATTCGAATTTGAAACCATGGTTTATATGTTCATTGATAAATAAGATAAGTGAAGTTACTTAATGTGGTCGTAAGAATTTACGAGTATGATGAATGTATATGTGGTTGAGATTTGCTAAATTCGGCCTAGTTAATTTGAATTATAAATATCATTGAGATGATTTATTTACTCTGTGTGTTTTCTTTCTATGTTTATAGAGTTTCGGAGACTTGCTCGGGTTGGAAGTCATAGGAGACTTCATCACACTATCCGGTTATTGCTTCGGTAAATATAAGCTTTGAGTTTTTGGTTATGTGGCATGTATAGGCTAGTTTTGATATGTTTGGTTTCGAAATTTGTATATATGTATATAGCCATGCAAAAATGGCTTGATCATGATACTAATGTTGGTATATATATATATTTGGTCATGTTATAAGCTTAATTTGGAGGTATCTTTCATGTTAAATATGTTTGTGATGTTGGTTATATGATTCAGCAATGAGAAATGTTAATGATGATGTATAATTGGCCATGAAAGTAGCTCATTTTTGATGTATAATTTGTCTTGTGTAAAGGTTTGAAAGTGGTAAATGATGTATTTTGACATAATACATATGCTCACATAAGTTAAGTTATGTATGTGTGATAGCTTGCATATTGATTGTTAAAGTACAGTTTGTAATAGTAAAATATGAAATTTGATGGTCATTTAGGTACGGTTATAAATGGTACAATTAGCTTTGATTTGAATTGTGAAATTGGTTGGATTATCGGAGGATAAATTTTATGACCTAATATATAGTTAAAAGATCGATTGTGCATATGTATTTTGGAAAAGGTAAAGGTGTGTATTTATATTTGGCTAATAATAGGAAAATTATACTTATCCATGCCTATGATATGTTTTGTTCGTGATTTTGGTAATTAATGGTTAAGTTGTTAAGTTAAATGTTTGAGTTTAAAATGTGCCATATATGTGATTTATGAATTTGGTAAATGATAGATAGGTATTTTGAATATTTATTAGTCAAGGGTATTGTAATTATGGTATGATTTGATTCGCTCTTTTATATATAAAACTGGTAGTTATTATTTTGGTAAAATGTGCATAATATGGTAAAACCAAATTTTATACTTGACCATTATGTGAAGTTGTTAATGTCATATATATATATATATATATATATATTAACGTTTAATAAATCATGTGGTTTGGCTTAACTTAGTAAAATATGAAGAAGTGCATAATTATAAATAGCATTTTGGAAAGTAGTTAATGAAATAGATTTATATGAATGGATGTCTTAATATATGATTGGTATATGAAAAAAATTATACTTGGTTATAAGTTAAGTATTCGATTGCCATGATTCATTGGTTATAATGTTTGAATATTAATTTGGGTAGAGTATGAATTATAGAATCGAAGCACGTTAGTTTGGTTTAAAATTATACTAGATGAATAGAATTGAAATGATTATATTATTTGGTACTTGAACTAAAATGAATGTCTGTTCTGAGTTGTATTTTGATCGGTAGTGCCTCGCAACCCTAATTCGGTGACAGACATGGGTTAGGGGTGTTACATTCCATGAATGGAGCAATGCTCTACATTCCCCTATAGCTCCACATATCCCAATAACAAAATATATAAACGAGTACTCAAATCCTATGGCATGCCAACTATATCCAATGTTTTCAAAGGTTAACAAGGCCAATATATCCATTTCACACATTTATCTTCTGGTTTATGGATACTACACATATCATGCTTTATCATGGAAAAAAACTTATACATGTTCACATATTGCACTACAAGTGCTAACACTTTGCTCATTGAGCCAAATTTACTTTCATATAAGAGATGTGTGCGTAATACCAGCTATCCAAAAGGCATATTCAGTATATATCCAACACATATATGCACATCACACACTTTAGCATACTATAACATAAGTGAGCTTGTTCGTAGAATAGCAAGGATTAAGTAAGAACACTTACTTAAAGGACTTAGATTAGATAATTTGATCACCTAAGCCCCTTTTAACTCACTGTTTTGTGCATTAACTATAGCACATAAGATCATTCACCTTAGCAACTAGCTTCCACAACAAGCTCAAGTGAGCTTTCATTTGCCTTTGTCCTTGCTTGTTGAGGCTCCCAAATGAGTTGACACTTTACATACACATAACAAATAATACAAAGGCATTACAAACAACAACAACAACAAAAACAAGATTAATTAGTCTAAAATCACAGGTCAAAGCCTCTAGATCTCTATACCGAAAACTTAGCTAGTTTTGTCAAAAATATGATTTCACCACTCAAATATTGTTTCTAAATCTTAATTTCTATCCTAATCATCCTAAACATCATCTCATTATATGTTTAAACCTTCAACTTAGTGAAATTTCATGGATCTGATTTTTCCAAAAAAATTTAAGCCAAAAGAGCTTTAAAGTGGAGGACATTCAAATCTTTCAAAATTACTTAAAGATTTGTTAAATTAGGATTTAAAAAACTTCTAAGAGGATCAAAATAAATTTAAAAGAGCTTTGAAATAGTACTTTAACTCAATAAAACGAGATCCACCATTTTCAAGCTTGAAATCAATTTAAAATCAAAGAATCTATTGAAATCATGAATTAATTGATTAAAACTCAATTTAAAAAGCTAACACATAAAGTTTAATCATGAAAAGTCAAAATGTCACCTCAATTTTACAAAATCGACGAGCTATGAAGCTAATTTGAAATTGAACATGTGAAGCACTTTTAGAGAAATTGAGGATGAAATCATAAGTATTCTTTGAAATTGAAAGGAGATTTTGTGTTTGGAGAGCTTAGAAATAAAAAAGGATGAACTAATTTCAAGAGAAAAACAAGGATTGGTGTTCGACAAAATTTTTTGAAAATGTGAAGAATATAAGGGAAGAAACGGGGGTGGTTTTAAATAGCCAACTAGATTTTAAAAATTGGGCATTTTCCCTTTTGACCACCTACAATTTTCTTCCATTTCCAAATTGGTCATTGGTTTTCAATTAAAGTCAATATCAAATTTATTTTCAAATCAAGTCTCATTTTTAGAATCCATTTTAACCAAATTAATTCTTGAACACTTAATTTTAATTTCTTAACCTAAATTTTTGAATTCTAATTATTTTAATATTTTATTTAACTATCCCTAATTATTTAATTATCTAACCTAATTACAATTTCCGGTTCACTAATCCTTGGTTTACTAACTTGATTCTACTATCTCAATTTTTGAGATGTGACAATGACAGCTCGCACGTACATTGCAAAGACAGCTCACACATGCATGGTAAAACTGCTTGCACATACATTTCATATATAGTTAGCACATGCATGATAAAATAGCTCGCACATACATTTCAAAGACAGCTCGCACATGCATGGTAAAACTGCTTGCACATACATTTCAAAGACAACTAGCACATGCGTGGTAAAACATATTGCACATGCATTTCAAAGACAACTAGCACATACATTTAATCACTTATATCTAATATGGTCTGAATACATTCACTAAGTAAACAAGCATAAAAATGCCATTCTTGTTAAACGAATGCTTCTTTCACTTCTTGAAGCATTACCATCAAACACATATACTTATATGACATGTAATCATTAAAAATCCAAGCCACATTCATGATTCAAAATACAATAAATTCAAATTACACACATGAGTATAAACTTGTCTATATACATGCCACATAACCGAGTTTAGAACAATTTAAAAGTTTAACAAGACTGAAGCTGGATAGTGTGAGCTCTCAATTAATTCGAATCTTAATAATTCGTAAAAGATAACTATAAGACAAGAAAACAAAAATAGAGTAAGTATTTTAAATACTTAGCAAGTTCATAAGCATAGGAAGGTAAACTTACCTTATTTAAAACATATAAATAATTATCTAACTTGCCAATTAAACCTAATCATGACAATACAATTCCACAAGATGAGTTCACATAATCATGTCATACACTAATTCAATGTAACATGTAACTCTAGTATAACTCAATACAGTATTAACATACCAATATAAATCATATGTTCAACCATGGACATGTTCCTATTAATCCTTATCGAACTTGTTTCTCAATTTGTGTTTATTTATCCTGATAAACATCAATAAAACCAATAAGGGCATCGAAGTGCAACCAAGGACACCAAAGTGCAACCAGGGGCACGAAAGTACAATCAGGGGCACGAAAGTGCAATTCAGGGGCACTAGAGCGCAAATCATACATCAACATTTTTTTACAAATTAATTTATTTATATAACAGTTTACATCCATTTGAAACTATATATCTTCTCATAATTACCATACATTTCAAGTTTTCTTGAATTAATCCGTTAGATGTCGAGACAATATATATACCTAACAATTTGAACTAACAAGAAAAACAAAGTATTACAATTATATTATGAATTAACAAAGTAAGTACCATATGAACTTACCAGGCAAAAACAGTAGTAAGCCAAGTGACGAGGACTAATCCATAACTTTTCCTTTTTCTCGATTTTGTACTGGTTGATTCACGTCTTGATCTATATGATAATTCATTGTCAAATATCAATTCTAAATACCTTTGGTAACTCTTGAAGAAAGTTATATTTCATACCTTTAGACCTAGCTAATTACTTGTACTTGGGTACATTTAGTGGCATTTTAAGGCATTTTATTAGTATTTTTATCAATTGCATTAGAAGCTTAGACTGTGTTTACATGTTAGATACTTTTAATTACGTGTGAAAGGGTTATGTTTGGTGGTTTGGCAGGTGCAGGATATGGAGAAATAAATAAATGAGTAAAGGTTTGTCGAGGCAAAAGGTTGGACAATTTTCCACCTTGTATGCTGTAGCAATTTTAGGAAGATAACCGAATCAACACTCGACACATACCAGTCTCAACCCATCTCTACTTGTACCAGAAAAATCTGCCTAAAAAAAGGAGAGAATATCGTGGGCTGTTGGAGCTATCCAAGGAAGAAAAGCTTATAAAAAGCCAAAGGTGTAAACCCTAAAGGGTGTGGAGATTCGGAGGCAACAATAGAGAGTAACGGCTGAGTAGAGATAGAAAGAGGAAACTGAAGGCAGTCCCTCTAAGCCACCACATGACACTATGTTACTAGATGGTGGATTGTTTGGCAACAAACATCTTCCTAAGTTCTTCCATTATTTCTTAATCTGTTCTCCCGTGAATTGAATTGAATTGATCGAAACAATGTTGGGTGTTATTTTGAACTTGAATTTTAATTGTCAACCCATGAGTTAAATCTCATCGGGTTAGGGTTTCATGATGAAAACTTTTATTTTCTTTAATGGTTGAAGCATATATTTTATTTAATTTACTGTTTCATTCAATTATTTTTATTTCCCAATTGTATGCGTATATTCGCTAAACATAGATGAGTGTGTAGTATGCCTACAAATTGAATCTAATTCTGAAAAGGTTGGATTAGTTGGAATGAAATTGAATGATACACGTGGGTATTCGACTGAATACTTGTAGCAGACTCTAGACATAAAGCAACGTTTGTATAGAATGAAAACAAAACAGTGCAGGGTACCGTGCTAAGGCCTATAGACACAAGCCAGGTAACTTGAGATCTTTCTCTCGTAAGAAGCAGGTCGCTTTAGGTCTCTTCTAAGAAGTAGATTGAGTACGATATTGCCAAGGCATTACTGAAAGTAAGGATAAATTCTTAGTAATCCCAACCTTCCAAATCAACATCGTAGACCTTCTATCCATTGTCATAGTATCTTTGTCATAGCGTTCTTAGTCATTTATTTATTTGCTTGCATTTTATTCACGTAATTATTCCCGTAATTGCTGTTGTATTTTTACTCTTGTCTTAGAATTTTCTAGTATTAGTCAGTATACATTTCGCGCACATCCTTACTATTTTAATTTACCATTGCGTACGTAACTTGGTTTTGCCATAACATTAATAATAACTCATTATCATAACTTGACTATTTCTATACCTAATTTGATCCCTATGGAGACGATCTCACTTATCACTTTATTACTTGATTTGACGTGTATACTTGCACAATTTATATATCATATTCAAATGCCACAACCTTATACTACTATAATTCATGCATATGACAATTAACTTTCACTATTCATAAATTCCCTAAAGTTTTGCATTTCCATAAAGCATAACTTTCATAGTTGAGCATCGTTTTACAATCCAATTTCACCTACATCCTTTTTTAACTCTCTATTATCCATTTTTATCAAAATTTCTTGAAAACATTACAAGTTATTTAGTTTAGTCCCTATATTCAAAAACTAACATTTAAACTTTACAAACTAGTCTCTTTTACATTTCTATACTAAAAATTCAACCATTTAACATCCAAAAACTTCAATAATAATAATGTCAACTTTTAAAATCTTTAAAAATTCACAACCTGAGTTAACTAAACCGAGTTAACAAGATCTCAAAAACATAAAATTTACGAAAAATAGACTTAGTTTGGACTTACATGCAATGGCCAAATGTTTTGAAAGCTTTTTAAACTTTCTTTCCTCCTTCAATGGTGAAAACTTGGTGGAGAAGATGAGAATGAAAATTAAATATCTTTCCTCCTACTTTTGTTTCTTTTAATTATGTTTAATATTTTTATTATTTCAACTAAAATTCATGCTAAAAATTATATTGCCCTCGTCCATGTCATACTATTATGGCTTAATTATCGTTTTAACCCTTCTATAATACTATTTAGCCCATTTAACTAATAAAGAAAATAAAAAGTGATTGACTTTTACGGTTTTTATGATTTAGTCCTTATACATTAATTACTAATCGTTCAATAAAATTATCGGACCAAAAATCATTATAACACTGTAATAGACTCGTAAATATTAAATAATAATATTTACTGACTTGATCGTCGAAAAATGAGATTTTGAAACCACCGTTTTGGATACCACTAAAAAACGGGTTGTTACATTATGGTCGTGAGTTGTGCCATTAAGGTACCAGGAGTGACTTATTCACATAACAGAATCGTTCTTCCACAAACATAAGATATTCTTTCACACTTTTAGTTTGTGGAATTGTGTTGTTGGCAGTAGTCATTTGCAAAAACATAAGGTTCAATCTGTTTGATTGTTCCATTGTTTATGATATAATATCTTTTCCTCAATGCTTGAATCGGTAATAGCAGTAGTTTTATCTTCTAATAGTGCCAAGTCAAGATCCAAAACACCTAAATGAAACTTGACTTGTTCACTCTATTCAAAGAAGTTTAACCCATTAAATAAAGTAACATATGAAGCTAGCGAATGAAGAGAAATCGCTGCAGAATAATACATAAAAGCAAAACAATACATAAATGCTCAAGTATTGAATTCAGATATGCCAACAATCCAAGTATATCCTAATTCTCCTTTGAGTAGATACTAAAATATACTATCATAAACAGATGTTAATAAACTTAAAGGACAAATAAATAATTTTCATCAAATATATACATTGCCTTTGGACATTCAAAGATATATCTAATAAAAATATTGATTTGTAACCATAATTTTACTATTCATTGATTAATAATTCACCTTTGGACAAATTTCAACGTTTTAATGAGTAGTGAAAGTTAACTATCCATTTTCATCATAAATATTTAATTAATTACATAGATATTGACAATTTACACATGCATAATTTAATTGACATCTATAAAACTTTCTAATTCAGCCACTTTGGTGACTTATAATTTATATAAATCACATAGGCATCAAACTTAAAATAAATATATCATATAAATACAATAATTAACAATTATTAATGAGTTAATCCCCAATAATAACCGTAATATAGGTTTTTTACATTAATAATACGAAAAAAATTAATTACGAAAATGGGTAGAACCAAATTATTTACGAGAATAGGTCATTCTGAACCGTAAAAATCAATGTCACCAATATGTTAAGAGACATCACCTACAAAAATAATATTTAATTATAAAAGTGGCGTCTGAACCAAGAGGAGCAGCCCTTTTTCAAATGTCACCTTTTATTTATTTTTATTAAATGCATAATGACATATTTCCCCCTCCAATTTTGCAAGAAAATCATTTATTCATCTATTTAATTTTTTACATTTTTAGTTTTTAAACATGTACTTTTTGTCAAATCACTCCAAAATGTATGGAAAAGTTAGCATTTGTTAACTTGGCTGACGTGGCATACACATGAATTGCTATGTGGTTGACATGAAAATTTTAATTTCTTTAATATGTAAAAATTTACAAAATTAATTAAATGCTGACATATCATTCATGTGTCAATCCACATGTATGCCACGTCTTTAAAATTAAAAAACTTTAATTTTTCCATCCATTTTGGAGTGGTTTGAAAAAAACCACAAGTTTAAGTATTAAAAAAGACAAAAATCTGAATGAAATGATAAAATGACTTTTTTATTGTAAAGTTAAAAAGTCAAATATATCATTATATCTTTAAATAAAAAATTTAAAAAAGAAAAGAAAATTAAATGTGACATTTGAAAAGGGTGCCACCCTCTTGGTTGGCAACACCCTTTTATAATTAAAATATTTTTATTCTTTTATTTTTATTAAAATATTTTTTAAGGGACAACATCTGTCACATTGATGATATGGACTTTTATAGTTTAAAACAACCTATTCTTAAAAATATTTTACTGTCCGCCATATTTTTGTAATTAATTTTTTTTATATATATTTTAATGTAAATAATAATAATAATAACCAAATCATCATGCGCCACCAACATAAGTGCAAAACCTAATTTGTTTTTAATGACTATCTATAAACCTCAAAATTGGGAGCTGCACATTCGACATTCAAACTTTCTTCAAGACCACCTGATGCGCAATTCAACAAAGGATTTTTTATTCGGGCCAAAAAATTTGAGAAAACGTAAAAATTGTAAGAGAATAAAAATAAAATATATCGTGAGTTTAGTTTAAATCATTTATTAATAAGTAATATAATTTCATTCATTTGGAAAATTATATATCTTATAACTTTGTTTCATAATATCACATCTTAAATATTATACAAATCAAATTTTTAATATTGTATAAATATTAATTTTAAAATCTTTAAATAATATGATTTTCATATGTTTAAGAAATATCTGATGCGGAATTAGATTTCGTCATTAAACTTGAAAAAAACTCAAAGAAAAACACTCGGTAAATTGATTTCTCTCTCTTGACTTTTTTCTCTTAATTACACAAACCTTAAGTGATGGCAGTTATAACTTTTATGTGTATTTTGGTGTGTAATCCTAATAGGTAGAGTGATGATCAATTTGTAATAATCAATTTTAAATCCGATACATACCTCAAGTAATCAAATGAATGGATAGAATTTAACTTTTAAATTCAACCATATTATTTTAAATTTAATTGGATTCAGATTAAAATCCTACATTTCTTTTTCACAGATGCCTAAATCTAACAATGAAGTTACAAAGCCAAGCTTGGAGGCACTCCCTTTTTCTTCCTTTCCCATTTATTTCTTATTTGACCAAAATGACCCTACTTTAACTTTTCTTTTGTCTTTCTTATTATTAATAAGGGTAAATTACATCAACAGTCACCCAACTTCGGGGTAACTAACAAAACAGTCATTCTGGTTTCAATTCAGTCACTTAACGTTCAAAAAACAACAAAACAATCACTAATGTTACCGAAAAGTAACAAATCGGTCACCTACTAACAGTTTCCATTACAAACCTATTAGGATAGGTGACGTGACCAGTTAACTAGCTGACGTGGCCAATTACTGGCCATGTTGGATGTCCACAGTGGAAACCCACCCAAATTAAGAAGAAATTAAAAAAAACCCTAATAACAGAAGAAGAAGAAGAGACTGTAAAATCCCTCTCAAAGTCTCCAACGGCCCCAATACAACCGACCCCACAAACAAACTAGCAGCACCGACGACAAGTGCTCCGGCCACTACCACTTGCACTGCCATTAAACTGGGTTAGGGTTTATTTCCCCAATATTCTTCTTCTTCTTCTTCCCTTAGTTGCTGCTGTTGTGGATAAATTTCAACCTCACCCAACACTTGCACAACCAAATATATACTTCATTAATTTTTCCAAAGCTAAACTTTGTCCAACAGAGAAACTTCTTCCTGAAATACTAAATCACAAAAAAAAAAAAAAGTCTTTTATGCCTAACAAAAAACAAAGATTGAAGGACAATAAGAAGAATAAAGCAGCAGAAAGAGAGAAAGATATGGGTTTTTAGTATTTTACTAGTTTCTAAATCCTAATTTTGGTTTCAATTTCTTTTTAGTGCCTTCTCCTTTCAATGCGAAGTGATTAGATACAGGAAGCAAACAAGGTGAAAAAGAAAAACACTCAACACAAAGAACAAGAAAAAAGAGCTTTCTGTTACGTCAGTAACGGTAGTGATTGTGTTGTTATTTTTTGAAAATTAAGTGACTGAATTGAAACCAGGATGACTGTTTTGTCAACTTCCCCAAAATTAAGTGACTATTAGTGTAATTTACCCTATTAATAATTAGTTTTAAACTATATTTTTCATTTTTTATTACATATTATTTTTAAATTCACATATGTTATAAATACGTTATTTTTATTTTCATATGCTTGTGATAAAATTTATAGTGTTTATTTATTTATTTTAAATTTTATATAAAAATAAAATATCCTCAAAATAATAATTGTTGCTTTGTAAAATATGTTTCTTTAATAATTTCATAATTGAATTAAAACTCTATTGATGATTGACACTAACTCAATCAAACTCTTAAATATTAATATAGATATATGAATAAGCAATAGATTATATTTATCATTCTAATAATAAATTTCAAGTAAGATGTTTACCTCTCTAAGGTTTCTGTAACTAGTAGTTATTAGTACTGTATAACCTCGTATTCTTCTGAAAATATTCAATTTAGAGTTCAATTGCTTTATACAGTTATTTAAAAAAGAAGAAGATAATACGCAGAATATTTTACGAATCTCATATTTGTAAGTTCTTTTAACCCCAAACGGTTCCTTTTTAAAAAAAATAAAAAACAATAAAAAAATTATTTGGAAAGAGAATAATAGAGTTCATGAGAATGAGAAACAACCTTCTTATCATTATTACTATGAAGCTTGTTGGGAATATGCCGATATTAGGAAGATTCTTTTTACTGTTTGATAGGTACTAGGTTGGAAGTACCAAAAATAATGGAACAAGCAAAGGAATATAGACAGCGAAACGCAGAATCATGGGACAAACCTATCATTTCTGAATATGTATCTAAGCCATGATAGCCAATATTTTTTATCACTTTCTTTTTCTCAATTATTTTTGTGTTTATGCCTGACGCCAAGTTCTTCTGGTCCCTGTCTTTAGTCACTCAACATTAAACGAGTTTGAATGACTATAGGAATTGCAGTAAAAGAAATGTGTACTCCTATTGAAAATATTTGTATCCGAAGATATAATGTACCAAATTATATTTCTCAGTTAAGTTTTATGCAGGCCATTAACTAAAGATATTGGTTGTTGCCGACGAGAAGGAGCAGATGAAAGTATGTATCAATATTGGTTGCAAGAGTGATAAGGATTTAGCAACAAAGACCCTTTTAATATTTAGTAATACGTATAGTATTTTCTTTGAAATATGTGGGAGAAGAATGCGTCAGAGTATTTTTCTTTACTCCACGTAAGGTTACATCACAATATAAATGCACCTTAGGTCAGACAATATACACAACCAAAAAGAAACTAATTAAAACTGCACTTTCTTCTACTTTAATTGGATTTATAAATATTTTAATAAAAAGTAAAATAAAGTATGATCCAATTATATTGATGATTTTATATCTCTTTATAACTTTTTGTACAGTTGATATTTAAAATATATATTAACATAGATAATATTTTAAATTAATTTGAAATTTTATATTCATGATAAGTTCAATTATATTCATAAGTTCAACTATTTGATTGTTACAGTATCAATAGCAAAAAGAAAAAAGAAAAAAATTATGTTAATTTTACACGAATGTAGATAGGTCCTTCCCAATAAAAGATAATCTAAAATATTTCAGGTATAATTCAAGTTAATTTATTCGAGGAAATCTGAATTTCTTTTAACCATGAAGCATGAGTGCATGATCCAAGTTAGTTGGAAACAAAAAATTGAATGAAAAAAAAAAGCAGAGTGGGGTCACATGTTAAATGGGAACAAGCTTGGGTCATGGATGGGCACATGGGTTTCCCAATAGTAATGAAAGGACTGGAGACGAGATTCATGGTCGGCACATGAATCCATAGCCATGAATGATTAGTTATGTATCTTCTGGTAATTTCAAGAATAATTTGGTACAGTTTGAATAGTTGTGGTTAGCAGATTGACTAAAAGAATGGTTTGGCTGCCAAAAGATGACATTATCCCTTAGGTGAAACCGAAACTTTTACGCAAAATTCACAGCATCCAGATGAATTTTATAGTTTTACGAAATCTATATGGTAAAATGAGCTCCATGTCAAAAACAATAATAAGCGATTCTGTACCAGTTTAGATTTTGTCTTAAGCTTTTGATTATGAAATTGTTTTCTCTTGTAAAAACAGCACAAGTGGCAATTTCTACAACAAAAGTCTCATTGGTTGTTTATCAATGTTTGACAATAGAATCCAAAATTCGCAATCTGTATTAGCAAATGACATTGATTTGACTTGTTTATAGGAAAAAAAAAAAGGTTCTTTGGTGTTTCATCATTTGACTTTCGAGAACTGATGACAGTGTAAAAGGAATCAAGCATCAATTGGAATCAGCTAGTAGGAATCCTTCAATGAACATTTATTTATATGTTCTCCATCCGAATAGATTTTTAAGGACTGTATTTGTGACATGAACTTGCCTTTGCTTCAAACTACATCATTTCCTTTACACTGCAATGAAAATAGTATATGTAAAATGGAACACAGAAATTATTAAGAAATATCGAAACCTGTATCTCTCTATCTACACTACCATGAAAGACATGTTCCACGACTTGAAAAACCACAAGTAAAATAACTCAAATTACATGGAAAGTAGCCCTCAAGCACTGAAACATGTATATCATGGTAACAAGATGGGGAACTTATTCCTTGTGTAGAATGTAGGTTTTACCTTCCATCATCGACCATCAACCGATGTGAAGGAGTCTGCAAATCCGGCAGGCTTTGCTGGAATGCTTCCTTTGCTATCAGCCAGACTTGTATAGCTCACGCCTTGGCTTTCAGCAGCCTGCCAAACCTTCAACATCTGGGGAAGTGGCTGAGTGTAATCTATGCCCGAGTAACACTCTGATTCATCATCAACGGGTTTCCACTTCTCAACCAAAGGTGATAGCACATTCACAACATGGCCCATGTCAGGCCGATGATAAGGCTCTCTTGTGGTGCAGTGCCCAGCTAGTTCAGCTATAGTGGCAATACTCTCATAGGTTTCGTCGTTCACTTCAAGAGCTGGGTCAATTGCAGCCATAAGCTTCTCCTTGTTTGATTTTATTTGCCAAAACCATTCAGCCAAGTAGCGACTTTCCTCCGAGCGCCCCTCATCGAGTGCTGTTAATCCAGTCACTAATTCCATCAACACCACCCCATAGCTAAAGACATCAACTTTAGTAGTGATTTTCCCCATCACTGCAACCAACATAATTTTAGTAAGGGATGCAACTAAAAGCCAACAAGAAATGTGAGGTCACTAAAAAACTTAAGTCAAATGAAAGAATAAAAGATTCACTTGAGATACAAAATAGGATTGCTCACCAGCATATTCAGGTGCTAGGTACCCAAATGTTCCAGCAAGTCTAGTCGCCACGGACTTCTCTCCATCTGGTGCAAGTTTCACTAACCCAAAATCCGAAACTTTTGCTCGAAAGTCATCATCTAGAAGGATGTTGGAAGATTTGAGATCTCTGTGTATAAAAGTTTGTCGTGCCAAGTTATGCAGATATTCCATTCCTCTAGCAACATCCAATGCAATACAGAGCCTCCTCCTCCAAGACAGAGGTTCCAATTTCAGGCTCTTCCAATGGAACAGATGCTTGCTTAGAGCACCCTGAGACATAAACTCATAGACAAGAAGCCTCTCATTACCTTCAATGGAATAACCCAAAAGAGAAACCAGATGCCGATGCCGGACCTTAGATAGAACAGCGATTTCGGACTGAAATTCATCCAATGCTTTATTGCTTATGACCCCAGCCTCCATCCTCTTAACTGCTAGTTCCGTTCCATCGCCTAGTACACCCTTGTAAACAGTCCCAAACCCACCACGGCCAAGCTCGTTTTCTTCAGCAAAATCGTTGGTCCCTTTCCGAAGTACTTGAACAGAAATAATCAAGTTTCCAGCCTCAGTTACATGAGACTTTTGTGTTGCACTGCTATGACTACTCCTAGAGCTTGTTGCAGTTTTACTAAATAAGCTTCCACTGGTGTTATTGGAAACAGCTATCTTAACTATGTGTTCAGGATCTGATGGATCTTTAGAATGAACCACTATGGAATTGGGAGCCTCAGACTCTCTTTTTCTCTTCTTACAAAAGAATATAGAAAACAGAACCACTACAAGAACCATGATAGCAATGGTTGCACTTCCTACCACAATTACCAGTTTGAATCTATGGAAACCATTGGATTGGGGTTCACCTTGTTGGGCAGTGGCAGTAGATGAATCAGTTTTCTTATCTTTATTCGGGGACAATGCGGGTGACACTTTACCACCTGATTGATGGCTTGGAGGAGATTCTGAAGCACTAGGAGGACTGATAGTAGGGGAAAGAGGCTCTCTTGTATGATTACCAATCAACAACGGGTTTCCTTCAATTATGATCTTTACGCCATCTCGGAATTTGGGTAATGGAGGCTCGAGATTGTTTCCACTTAGATCCAACGTTCTCAGAGATTCCAGTTGAGTGAAGTTGTCTGGAACAGTACCATGAATACTGTTTCCCCCTAGTCTAATTTCCATCAATGATGCTAACTTTGCAAGCGAAGGACTAAGTGTACCACTAAGATTATGTCGAGGCAAATTGATGATAGAAACCTGGGAATTTGAATTGCAACTCAATCCCATCCATGGACCAGCGCAAGGTTCATTACCAGACCATTGAGAAACAAGATTTATAGGGTAATTCATACCACTAAGGAAGTCCAAAAGTGCAGTGACTTGAGGGGCACATGAGATCCCAGGTTTAGATTGACAAAACGAATTGGAAGCATAAGAAAAGTTACCAGCTTTTAACTTTGGTACCGGACCCATCAGATGATTGTTGTTCAAATCCAAGTTATCAAGCTCCATATTGACCAAGCTCTCAGGAATCATACCGACAAGCTGGTTCCTATTGAGGTTGAGATCCTTCAAAGATGTCAAATTCCCAATATTCTCAGGTATTGTCCCAGTGAATTGATTCCCATGAAGCCAAAGCTGTTTCAAAGACACCATATTGGCAATCACATCAATGGTACCAGTTATCCCCTCACCATCTTGATCATTCAACCACAAAATCTCCATCAAAGACTCCCCAAAACTCGCTGGAATCTCACCAGACAATCTGTTATAAGAAAGTTTTAGTGCTGCAAGAGACGGCAACTTTCCCAGAAAATCAGGCAATGCCCCAACCACATTGCAGCTAACCAAAGAAAGGTTTGTCAATTGAACTGAATTAGCCAATTCCTTAGGCATAGACCACCCACTACTCTTATTAAACGGATTATAATCCAAAGCCAACACTCGTACACTGCTAAGTCCATCAAAAAAATCAGCTGGAATCGTATCAAATTCATTGTTATCCAAGTAAGCAAACTCCAACTCTGATAAACCACTAAAGCTTGGTAATTTACCATTAAAGTGATTCTTTTGCAGCCCCAAATTGAAGAGCTTTGGAAGGTGGTTGAGGGTTTGAGGAAGGGGTCCTTTGAGACCAAGATTTTGGACCTGAATTTGAGTCACTCTATCACCTGAACAGAAAACATGAGGCCAAGGAGGAGGGCCGCAAGGGTCATCTCCTGCTTCTGGCCACTTAAGCAGCTCTGGATTTTCCAATCCTTTCTTGAAATCATTCAAGATTTTCAAGTCATTGGGATCCGTAGCACCATAAACTACTGTAAATAAACCTAAGAAAACACCAAGATAGAACCTCTGATGATTACATTCCATGGCAAAGGTTGTTCCTTCCCCAACCAAAAAAACCAACATGAAAGAACTGCACAAACTCCAACACGGTCTCAAAAGCCAACATGAGAATTTTGACGGTTATGACATTTGCAGAAACAAGACAAGATCCACATCATAACTGTTGTAAAAAGAAAATAAGGAAAAACCAAAACATGGAAATGATAGGCTTTGGTCAGTTACAAAAAAGAAAGGGAGGTTCGGTAACCCAGATTTCTCTTTTTTTAAGAAAAAAATGGAGTTAATCAACTGAAGAAACAAAGGAATTGGGAAGTTAAATTTTAAAATATATATACACGTTGTCGGTTTTTCCGAAATGGGGTTTTCCCTTCGAAGAAATTTTCTTTTCTGTTGATTGAGATCATTTGAGACCTCAAAACAGAGTATAGTTTCATTTAGTAGTAGAAAAGTCTCTTTAATTGGGGGGCAGTCTCTTTCTTCCCGTTACATGAGTTTGGTGAAGTTGATGGTTTTTGCCTACCAACAGTAAGAAGTGACCGACACTGATGATGTAAAAAAAATAAGTATAAATAATTTTGAAAACAATAGTGTTGACAGAAATGAATGAAAAACATCAAGTAGAGCCAAAAGAAACTATACGTGGAGGAGTGTGGGTCTCAAATAGATTTTAGGCCATTGATGGATGAAATAATTTATTCCTTGAAAGTAGAATTCCAGTGTTCATGTTTGGATTAAAATTTGTAAAAAGATAAAATAAATTATTTATTATAATTATAATTTATATAAAACATGAAAAGATAAAATAATAATTTATCCCTTTGAAATAATATCTTTATAATTTTAGTTTTCTGTTTTCCATATTGCGATAAATAATTACTCCAAATTAGGACTTTTAGGATTTATTTTGATATTCTTTTGTAATTATAAGAAATTGTAATTTTTGGACATATTTTACTAGCAAAGTATAATTCATGCTCATGTTTGTTTGACATATTATACTACATCGTAATTCTTTATACTCATATTTGATAGTATAAATTTTAATTATACAATTATATAATTTATAATTTTAAAAATATTATTTATTATAAAAATTATTAGTATGATAAAAAATTTAAACAAGTAAAAATTCCAAATTAAAATCAAATATTCGTATATAAAAAAGTAGTCGATAATGCAATTACTACTAAAAATAAAAAAATAAACATCATATGCAATTTTATCTAATCGATCGATATTCCATATTTATTGGATTATTTTCTATTTAACATTTAACATATACTTCTTATATAGTTGTGAAGTCTGCTATGAAGTAGCACGATTTAGTCTAGCAAGTCTAGGATTTTTTTCGATTTTTTTTTTGTGCAATTGGAGGTTTTTTTGGCATTGATAAGGGAAGATTTCTTTAAAAAAAGAGAATATTCGTGAAATTGCTTAGAAAAAATGAACTTTTTAGTTTCGTAATTCTTACACAACCAGGAAAAGTAGATTTTGCTGAAACATGGCAAAGGAGTTATCAATGGAGAAGGAGCTTACGGAATTAAGCTTTGAGGAAGAAGAGGATGAGGGTCTGCAATTTGTGACAGAGGCCAAACCACAGAGATCAGTTTATGAGATGTGTTTAGTTGGATGCTGCCTCATAGCAAGCATAGTTCTCATAGCAAGTTCACGATCTTCCACCAGGTTTTTTATTTGATTGTGTGATGCAACAATTGGGAGATTTTGTTGGGAAATTCATGGAACATGATCCAAAATAGCTTAATTAAGGTTTTAAAAATTTTATGCGTATTCGGGTCCAGATAGATATTAGAAAACCTCTAAAGAGGAAGAAAAAGATTGTGATTTCTCAGTCAAACTTTGTTTATGTGAAATTTGATATGAAAAATTGTCTCTTTTTTGCTTCCTTTGTGGACGTTTAGGGCATGGCAATAGGTTTTGTCGAAGGAAGATTAATCCAGGGCTGAGAGCAGTTGAGTGTAGATGGGATATATCTTTGAGGGCACAACCAATGCAAGCTAGTATCACACCAAGTGTATGGTTGAGGGGAGAAATTTTGTGGAGACTGTTGGCAATAAAGTAGCTACGAATAATAACAATGGGGTTTGTAGTTTTGATCCGCAACAAAACTCAGGTTTTATTACCCAAACATTAGGGTTTAATTTAGAAGGTGGAAAAAGGCAAGATAAAGGAAAAGGGATATTATTGATAAGTGAGGAAAAGAAGGAGGATATGGAAAAAGATAATGAGGAACTACTGTTGGAAAATGTCGAAGGAAAAAAGAGACTTAGGTCAAACAATCATGTACAAGGTCAAATTATGCTTAAATGGGAGGGCGATTTAGGAGAACAACAAGGAACAATTTGCATAAATCAGATATCGACGGCTGCCAATAATCAAGCCGACCGGACACAATGAAAATTTTAAGTTGGAACGTTCGTGGATTGGGGAGTCCATGAGGGCATTAGAAGGTTTCAACACACATTGAAGTTGTATAGTCCCAAGTAGTCTTCTTTATGGAGACAAAACTTGACAGTTATCGGATGGAAAGGGTTAGACGACGATGTGGTTTTCACTTTGGCATTAATGTGCCGATAATTGAAACATGTGGTAGGCTAAGTTTTGGATGGAATGAGGAGATATCGATGAGTTTGAAGAGTTTTTCTAGTAATCATATTGATGTTGACATTGAAGATAATGAAGTACGAGTGACATAGAGAATGACTGGATTTATGGGGCACCAAAGGCGCTAGGGAGGAGTGAGACATGGGACCTCTTAAAAAGGTTGGGTAGAGAGCAAGCCACGCCATGGTTGGTCTGTGGTGATTTCAATTAGATTTTATATTCGTTTGAAAAGGAAGGGGATTTGCCTAGAGATGAAGGACGCATGGAGGACTTTAGATGTAATGACTCGAGAGTCAGTGATGCAGTGATGATGGAAAGTATGATTTCGGGATATTTATATATTTAAATGAATTGAATTTCAGTTAGATAATCTCATTGATTTAGTGCTCAGTTTAAGTACAAGGGCTAAATCGCGTAAGTGGTAAAAGTGTGATTGTTATTAAATTAAAAGCTAAATTATAATTAAAATATTTATCTAAAAAATAAACCATTATGTAAATGGTTACTATGGTGGTCGGTTATGACTTACATATGTGTTTAATATATTATAGAATTTTAGTTAAAATTTTATATAAATATATTAAATAAAATAAAAACAAAAGGTAAGAAAAAAATCTTAGTGGAGGGGAAGAGAAAGTTTCTTTCTCAATTAGCATGTAGAATTTGAAACATTAGGGAGAAGAAGAAGACAAAAAAAAACTATGGGAGTATAAGCTTTCAAGCTCTATTTGGGGTCGATTTTCTCAAGAAATTTGGTAATTTCCTTAAGTTCTGCATTAAGTTTTATACTCTTGGGAAAATGGGGTTGGACCGAAGGTTGGATGGAGGCAAAAACACCTCCTCCAGCTATGTAAATGAGCTATTTTATGGTTAATTAGCTAAGGGAGAAGGACAAGACAGCAACAATAAAGGAAATGAGCTCACACAAGGTTAGGCTCGATATGGAATTTGGCTGGTAAGTTCATTTCATTTTCATTCTTGTTAGTTTGTTGTTCTTTTGGCTAGTAAGTGAAGTGAAATAAAGAAAAAAAATGGTGATTGTGGACTGTTGAATAAGCTGCTGTAGCATGCAAACATCATGCATGTTTACTAGTTTTTTGTTTGACTTTATGAGTTGAATGGTTGGATTGTTGCTGCCCAAATATTAAATTAAAAATTTTCAATTTGGTTCTTGTATTAAAATGGTTTGAATATGATGAAATTGGAGGTTAAAACATTAGTTAATGTTATCCTGATGGTGGAGTAATTAGGCTGCTTAAATGCTGTAAGATTATGATGTCCTGATGCTTTAAGTTGTGTAATGTTGTGATTATGTTCTCTTAAACACATCAATTAAAAAGGAATTAATGTTGCAATTCAATTTGTCTTAGTACCAAAAATTATGATGTTTCAAAGCTGTTAATTGAAGAGTGCTTATTGCAACCATTTATGAAGCTTGTGAAAGTAAATGAAGGTTGATTTAAATGTTATAGGTTAATGTTTGAATTTCAATTAATATGTCGAATTAATGGCGTTCAATTAAGTGTGTATTTATTTTTTATCTGTTGGCTATTGTTGGATAAAAAAAATGGTAGAGAAGTGTCATTTAAATGTTGACTAACTCTGTCTAAATCGATGTAAATCCATGATGTTCGTAATATGCAAATTAACATGTTTATATGTTGGAATTATTGAGATTGAAGGTTGAAATTTATGGTATCTAAATGATCTGTATGAATTTGTCTGAAGGTTGATAAATTTCCTATTGTGTGACAATGTTATCGTAGGTTAAATACCCAACAATGGTGTTGTATTTAAGCTACTCCAATTTCGGGATAATTAAAAATTTTATTATAGGTTAAACATCATGAAATGTTTCTGTTTTGGTGTTATTTAAAATTGGAAAAAGAAAAGACTATAAAATTTTTTATTCAATGTCTAGAATCGTTGCAATTGTAGGCTGTTCGAAATAACCCCTATTTGTATAAACTCTTGGTATTACCCCATTTGATCTTAGTGTTGCCAAAAGCTATCCAAATCGGGACAATTAAGAAGTGAATATTTCAATTTACGCCATTTGATGCTAACTGAATCAACATTTAATTTCCCTATTTAAAGATGTTCTAAACTTGCTGAAAATGTAACAGTTGCATATGTTATTTATTCGATTAAATAAATGATAGTGGGTTCTTTACTTTTCTTCATTGGTTGTTTTGTTGCATCTTTAAGTTGGTATGAGTGATGGAAATTAAGAGAAAGGTTGGTGAAATTCTTGGCTATCGAGGAAACTGTTGATGCATGCAACTTGCGAGCATGTTGTTAAAATTTTTATTCATTAATGTGGTCTGCTTGATGGAGTCTATTGTTGTTCAAATGAATTTCTTTTTATGCTTATTCATATTGCTCATATGTAATTGTTGCGAACAAAATGGTTGTAAATTACGTGGTCCAAATGCTGAAACTTTAGGCATTTAAGTGCTGCAAATGGTTATGTTAATGTCAGAATTGGAATAATTAAATGTGGTTTTTTTGTATGTTATAAAGATGTCCCAAATATGGTTGTTTTTACATGTTATAATATTGTCTAAATGTGATTGTTCGTATGTTTAATTTAATGTCCAAATTGGATAATTCTATGTAATTTGGTTGGACTAATATTCATGCCTTAATTGAGTTTAAATTTATGTCCCAAACTAGTAAATTTCATTTTATATTGCTGGAATTAATATATGCTATAATCGAAGTTTAATTCGATTGGACTAAATAAACGATTTGATTTAAATTTGGTTGATATTCAAGAGCTGGAGTTTTTCATGTTATTTAGTGGTGGTGAATTATATTGCAACGGCTTGGATTTCTTAAAAAGAAAGGAAAGACAAAACTGTTGATGAATGGCTCAAAATTTATGGTTTGTTTTCTATAATTCAAACTACTTTGTTTGTTGCATTTATGAACTGTATTGCAAGGTAAGATCTTAAGGAGAGTTGAAAATGATTAAAAAGGGGGTTTGAATTGATTTGATTCTGAATAGTTGCTTACGATGAGGACTAAATTGAATAGTTGTGGAAATATTGTATATTGATATAAGTATGGAATATGATCTGTTCTGAAATATGGGATATTTTCTTTACTTAAATGTATTGATGGATAATAGATTAACTAATGGTATTAATTTGGAGAATTGTTTATAAAGGAAATTGAAACAAGGATGATTTAAAGATATTGAAATTAAGACAAGAAAATGAAAATCTATTATGTAATGATTAAATTATTTAAATTATAATATAAAGAGATGTATATAGTACAAATATAGTAGATTGATCTATAAGAAGTAAATTGAATCATATTCTTAGTTGACGTTTTATGACATGAAACTTTCCATACTAAATTGCATTTGCTCATGTTGTTAAGTTAGGCATACATAATTTATATTTTCTTCAAATGTTAGATATAGAGATACTATTGGGTTATACTCAACGTACGATTTTGTTTCCCATACGTAGGCTAGGTACTTGGCGATTCGATCATTGATTCAGCATCCAGCAAAAATCCCGAACTCAATAATAGAGGTGATTTCTTTTTGGTCTCAACATGTACCTAGGATGTCAAATCATTATATTACAAATTGTGAGTATTTTGTTAGCATTTTGGAAATTAATGAATTTCACGTTGTATTTGATTATATTTGAATAAATTGATATTTAATAAATATATATGAAACGTAATCAAATGTTTTGTTTTTACTTGCAGCACCTTATAGCTCGAGTTCGACGACCGGACGGGTATGGAGTGTTACATTAGATTAGCTCTTAATGTGTGTCAACTTAAGGATGTGGGTTATGTTGGTAAGTACTTCACGTGGGAGAGAGGGAACCTCCCTGAAATAAACATTAAGGAACACCTTGATAGAGGAGTGACAAACACAGAATGGTTCAACTTATTCCCTAATTATACAATTTGGCATTTGTCACATTCTTTTTTAGGCCATTGCCCCTTGCTTTTCTAAATCAAGCAAGAAGGATTGAATAGAAGAAGGAGAGGATTTAGATTTAAAGCTTGGTAATGAGAGGATTTAGATTTAAAGCTTGGTAGGCCATGGAGACATCTTGTGAAGAGGCTATGGGAAATGAGTAGGGGAAGAGTGATGGAGAAATTAGAATTAGTAGGGAAAAGTTTACAAAGATGGGCAATGGGAATTCAGAAATTGCGAAAATGACTATCAATGAAACTACTTGCTCAAATTGTGGAACTTGACGAAATGGAAAGAATAAATAAAAATATGGAGGAACTTATTGGTGCCAAAATTCATTTAAATCTTGAAATTGAAAAAGAAAAAAGGTATTAGGAACAGTGAGCAATGATGAATTGGTTAAAAGAAGGAGATAAGAATACTAAATTCTTTCATAATTTTTCATCTCAAAGAAGAAGAGTAAATAGGTTCGAGGAACTTGAGAATGAGCGTGGCCAAACTATTACCAAAAAAAGAGAAATGGCAGAGGTAGCAAAGAGATATTTTGAAGAGATATTTTCGTCAAGTGGAGACAACAATATTGAGTACATACTTCTAGGAATTGAAGCTTGTATTTCTGGAGATATAAATCAAGGTTTAACGAAAAATTATACTAGAGAATAAATCTTTTTTGCACTTCAGAATATAGGGCCCACTAAAGCTTTTGGCTGTGATAGGTTACCAACACTTTTCTTCCAAAAGTATTGGCATATTGTTGGACAAGAGGTTGGAGATTTTTGTCTTAATATTTTGAATAAGGAAAGGCTGACTGAGGAGATTAATATGACAAACATTGTCCTTATACCTAAAGTGGCAAATCCAACCAACCTTAAGAATTTTTGACCAATTAGCCTTTGTACAGTAATTTACAAGATGATTTCAAAGGCAGTGGCAAATCGACTCCAAAATGTTTTAAATGCATGTATCAATAAAGCTCAGAGTGCATTTGTGCCAGGAAAACTCATCACGGACAATGTTTTGCTAGCATATGAATTAATGCACACCCTAAAACAAAGAAGAATGGGATAGAATAAAAGTCTTGCTTTGAAACTTGACATGAGTAAAGCATATGATAGGGTGGAGTGGGAGTTTTTGGAAAAATTTATGCAGAAAATAGGCTTTATAGAATCACTAGTGTCTTTAATCATGTGATGTGTCACGACATTAAATTATTCGGTATGCATGAATAATAAGATGGGTGAATGTTTTAAGCCAATGAAAGGGTTAGGTCAAGGTGATCCTCTAAGCCCCTACCTATTCTTAATTTGTAGTGAAGGACTTTCATTCTTAATGAGGTTAGCATTGTGGGAAGAAACTATTAAAGGAGCAAAGGTTTGCCAACAAGGACCAACTATTACGCACCTACTATTTGCGAAGATTGTATTTTATTTAGGGATGCTACGTAAAGGGGAGCCAGTAACCTTAAAACCATATTACGAGAGTACAAAATATGTTCAGGTCAGTGCATAAATTTTGATAAATCAATGGCTTTTTTTGGTTCAAATGTTTCTAAACACAGGAAGAGATATAAAACCTAAAAAGAAAAACTAAAAACGGGGAGAGAGGGAATTGGGAAACAATTAGGGGAAATTGGAAAAAAAATCTTTGGACAGGAGTAGAGGATAACGGTTGAGAACAAGGCAGAGACGAAAGGATAAAGAAGAAGGCAGTCCCTCTTAGCTAGTAGTAAGCACTACGACGCCGAAGCTGTGGGCTGGATAGACGAAAGCTATCTTCCTGAAGTTTTTTCTTTACTTTCTTATTTGTTGTTTCGTAACCTAAATTGATGAAAATGATGTTGAATGCTATTTTAAATCTGAATGTTATTTACCAACCCATGAGTTAATCTCATAGGATTGAGATTACTTGACGAAACATTTATTTCCATTAATGGCTAAAGCCTAGATCAGTTTTAATTTATTGTTTCATTCAATGGTATTATTGAATTGCATGCATGTAATCTTTAGACATAGATGAATGTGCAGTATGTTTACAAAATTATTCTAATTCTGAAAGGTTAGGTTAGGTAGATTGAAATTGAATGATATAAGTGAGTTTTTAAATGAATACTCATAGCGGACTCTAGATATAAAGCAGTGTCTCATACAGAAGGAAGTAGAAACAGTTGTAGGAACCATACTCAAGGCCTATAGACATATAATGCCCTAAGTGAGGTAACTTAAGGTCTAGCTCTCAAACGAAGCAGACCATAGTAGAACTATTTCGAGTAGTAGAATAAGATTGAACTTGTCGAAACATTTTTGGTTAATGAGGGTAGGTTCTTAGTAATCCCAACCTTACAAATCAACATCGTAGATCCTTTATCCTTTGCCGTAGCATCTTTGTTTTCACATCCTTAATCGTTTAATTGTTTGTTTTGCACATTTTATACAACATTATGCTCCTAATTGCCACTGCATTATTATTACTGTTTTTGCCTTAGCATTAGTCTCACTTTACTATAATAACCTAACCAATTTATACCTATTCGATCCCTATAAAGATGATCTCACTTATCACTTTATTACTTGACCCGACGTGTATACTTGCACAATTCGCATATCATATTCACACGCAACAAGTTTTTGGCGCCATTGCCAGGGATCAAAAAAATTGGTGAAATTTGGTTTTATTATTTTACTAATTTTACTAGTTTTAGTTAACGTAGTTGTATTTAATTTCTATAGGTTGTTATCAATGCATGAATAGAAGCATTCCTACTAACAAAGAGTATCCTTTTAACCCATAGATCGAGAGAATTTTGCGAAGGAGAAGAGAAGTGTGTAACATGACTAGGGACGGGAATGATCTTGGTTTGAATGATCTATTAAATCCAAATGGTTAGGATGTTGATCTTCCTATTCATCGTGTGATAGATGACTAAGACAGGCCAATTCGTGAGCATGTTGTGCCAATTTTGGATGACTATAATCCAGGGATAGTCAGACCACACATATAAGCTCAGCAATTTGAATTGAAACTAGTAATGTTTTAGATGCTACAAACTGTTAGACAGTTTAGTGGGTTGCCAAATAAGGATCCAAGATTGCACTTAAGAATTTTTCTAGAAGTCTGTGACTCATTTAGACAACAAGGTGTTCCTGAAGATGCCTTGCGGCTTAAATTGTTTCCATATTCCTTGAGAGATCAAGCAAAAGTGTAGCTTAATGCTTTGTCGTCGGGGACAGTGGCATCATGGAATGACCTTCGTCAAAGGTTTTTGTTATGGTATAATCCGCCAAACATGAATGAAAAGCTTAGAAATGACATCACGTCTTTTTGGCAATCATCTCATTTTCTGAACTCGATTAAAAAAAGAAAGAAAGAAAAGGGATCCAATGCCACAAGTTTAAAGGATACAAACCTATCTAGGCAGAATGTACAAACACATTAAAGAAAAATAAGAAGTCTTTCAACATCACATTTAGTGATTAATCTGAAAATGATTATTGTAATGATGATCATGTAAGTAACTATGTTGAATTTTCAACTAAACTTAAATATGTTATGCTTATAGGTGAGACCTTAATATCAGATAGTGACAATGATAATGATGTTGATACACAATTAATTAAATGTTATAAAGTAATATTAGACATATAAGATTTGTTGTATAATGTAATGAGTAGTTTAGTGGTGAAGTATTTAGCCATAAGAAGGAAAATTCAAAACTAATCAAACTTGTTCAAGAAAAAGAGGTTCAATTGCTTAAACACAAAACTGAACTAGATGTTACCAAAGAAGTTCTCAAGAAGATGGGTACTAGAAGTGAAAAACTAAATGAGGTTCTAGCCTTAGTAAGAAGGAAACTAAGGGATGCATGTTTAATGTTTATTGGTAATTCATCTACTCAAAGTAAACTCTCTATTTTTGCTAAAGTAGGCATATTGGATACCACACTAGAAAAACCACTGATGATTAATGAGTCCTTTGACAAATTCAATTAATGTAGAGTTACCGGTCATATTAGACTGAGATGTTACAAGATGTTGGGAGGCTTGAGAAAAATCAAATATGGTCCTCCTCAAGTGCTCACATAGCCTGCCACAATGCAATAACAACCACAAAGACTTGTTAAGAAATAAGGATCATAAATGTTTTATCATTTCACATACTGTTAGAAAGGCTTCCACTAACACCTTGTGGTATTTTGATAATGACTACTCTAGATACTTGATTGGTGGTATGATCAACTTGAAAGATGTTTTAATTTGTTTTGAAGGCAAAGTAACATTTGAAGATGGGAAGAAAAATAGTCACATGAAAAGGTACATTTAATATTGAAGGTTTCTTTAATCTTAAAAATGTGTTTCTTGTATAGGGATTGAAAGATAATTAACGTAAGTCAATTGTGTGACCAAAGATTTCATGTGAGATTTAATAAAAGCTATTATGTTGTAATTTGATGAAACAATCTCTGTTATAATTGGAGGAGCAAAAAACGTTTTACAACTCCTACATAGTTGTGAATGAAATTATCTACAACAAAGCTATTGTGCAAGATTTAGAAGTGTGACATCAAAATCTTGGTCATGTGAATTATCAAAATTTACAAAGACTTGTTCGATATGATACAGTTAAAGAACTTCCAAAACTTGGAAATGCTATGACCTAGATCTTAGGCAGACTGTTATGGGAAACAATACAAAGTGTCACATCCATTGTTAACACAATTGAATTGTTTCATGTCATATCCAAAATGAATTCATCAAGTTCCCAGAGTTTAAACTAAACAACCACTTATTTTGATATTCTTATTTTTTACTATTTATATTTTTTATTTTTATTCGATTTATTTTAATATGTTGATACGGAATCTATAGGATCTTTAGATAACTTGAAAAAAACTTGTGATTAAAAACATCAATAATCAAATGAACTCCTACAAAACCTTTAGAAGAACTTTTAAAAATGTCAATAATAAAACTTAAAGCTTGAAAGCTTGCAACTCTTTAGAAGACTTTGAAAGTAATAAACCTAAAAATAAACAATAACTAAATCACTCAACTCTAAAAAATTCAAAAAAAACCTTCAATTTTATTTAATTCTATTCAATACTTGAAAAGGTGGCTATTTCAGGCCAAATTACAAGAATTTAAAATAAATAAATAATTCTAATTAGTATGTACTAATTATGTAAATAAAACTCGTAAAATTAATTAAATAATTGATTTTTCAAGTCTTAAATTCTATTAATGAATAAATATTTAACCTCTTAAATAAACTTTTAAATAATATAAAAATCTTAAAGTGTTTGCCTGGTAGTTAAAGAGACTTCCAAAATCTTTTAACTCAAAACTCCAGTATTGATGGTGATGGTCTTCACTAAAACGCTCCCAAACTCGAATTAACTTGATGCAAAATGCGTTGCGAAGTTGATAAGAACTTTTCTATTCAAAAGTAGAAAATTCAGTCCAAAAATATTCGGATTCCATAAAAAAAAAAAAAAGTTGGATGATGCTCCAGACTTAGCTCAAACTAGTTTTCCCCTCCATCACCCACAAAATTTTCTTTTAAAAATTAAGTATACTCAATTCAGTCACAAACATGTTTGCTCTCAAGTTAATGGCTACTCAATTATAATAATATGATGATGATGGTTTGAAGCAATGCTATTAGGACTTTGCCGCACTTGTTTCTGCTTATCTAAATCTGGTTTCCCATCTTTTTCATCAGGTTCCAATCTCTTGAAATGCGCTAGAGAGGCTAATTCATGAATCGACTCTGAAATTTTTTCAGTACAAGCAAGAACATCAAGCAGCAATGAAGCTACTGTTGCCACTTCTAGAATCTCTACGATATCTATGCCTTGACACAACCCTGTTCTGAGCAACGATTTAAGGTTGTCAGCTGCGTTCTTCGATTTTGTGGTTTGAGGACAATCAGCTGATGGTAGAGTCATTGTTCTCATAGCTGATGCTAATCCCTTGACAGCTTTCCCTGTTTCTGAACTTGCTTTGATGAATGCTTCTCGAAAATTTCCACAGGTTTCTGGTGAGGCCTGTAAAAGATTAATGCCAATGTTAAAAATTACCAGATATTTAACATTTTGGATATGGACTTTGTTTGACGTTATAGTACCTGTACATCAGAGTTGAGGCAACCATTAAGGGCTTCAATTCTATAAGCACATTGTCGAGTGAGACTTCCAATCTTCAGGTATTGTTTCCAAGGATGGCGAAATCTGAACAGCCCATGTGGGGGTTCCCATCTAGCAAAATTAACCTGCGAGCGAGAATAAAATCCTTAAGTAATATCGTATGACACTTGCATCTTGATTTTTTTTATCATGTTGGTCGGTTCCTAATTGTTTTTTTTAACTAGTTCTTCTACTCACCAAAGATTCTTCGCTTTGCTTTGAATTGAGTATGTTTTTATATACTTGTAATGATGCTTTGTTTGACTCTGGTTCGCTTGATTTTCGGAAGTATTCATCCCCAAAACCTGCAAACTAAGTGGCATCAATATGCAAGTTTTATGTTGAAATATTTGTGTAGGAAGTACCTTCTAAGAAGCTTGCAACCTTTTCAAGATTGTTGGCAACCAAATTATGAAGATCTTCGCCAGCCCAAACGGGGCAGATGAAAATGCAGACAAAAATAGCCGTAAATCCACCAATTAGAATAGTGGATACTCTTTTATGAGCCATTTCAAGCACCTCTTCATCACGATAACCAGAAACAGATATCAAGCAAAAGGTCAACATGAATATAAGGAGCCCGTAATCATATCTGACCTTCATTCGTGGAAAGAATCGTATAAACGACACTGTTGCAGCTGTATATATCAACCCAGAATTAGTCCTCACTTCACTTGTTATAATAAAATAAATTGATGCTTGTTCAAAATATGACTTTTTTTTATTTTGGATCATGTTGTTTTACCTAGAATGAACACAAAGATTCCCAGTAATATAGGCTGAAGTTCCTGTCCAGGCAAGTTAGCTAAGTGGTGAGCTCCAAAGCCCAGTGCTCCAGCTAAAAATGTTGCCAATCCCCTGTTTAAGCCTTTGCCAAGAGTTGCTCCTACATTAAAACAAACAAGCTTTCATGTTTTGGACGTAATTTTCCAGACTCAGTTGATTCATGTGATGTGATCATTTTAGAGGCTTACCTACAGAGAACTCAATGACGACAATGACAGTTAAAACAGCCCACATTGCTGAGCTGCCAAAACCAACATATAGATGATCAAAATAGTAGAAGAGTGAGACGAGGGTGATGGCTAATCCTACTTTAAACGAATGAACAATTCTTCTAGGATCATCTTCTGCTACTTTCTTCATTTTCCCTGGAAATTCAGCCACCTTGCTTCTTATTTTCACTATCGAGTCCTTAACCAACGCCAACCGACTGTTTGCCGACCTATTGGCTTCCATTGTCAAGCCAAAGGGGAGCAATATTGATGAATGAAACTCTAGGTGGGGTCGTATATTTATAGCTGTTTATAAAGAGAGATGCATCAATCATAGTAGCGTGATATTGTAACAAAGAGACAAATGAATATAAAGGAAGGAACGCGGAGTTTGGCATCTTAGGTTGTCAATTTGAACAACCAAGTACCTGGAAAGTTCAATCACTGGCTGCCCAGCTGGAGACGTCACTGACAGGGACCTTTCCTCTCAATTAGGTACTTTCAGGGTCTTTCAACGATGATTTGCTTACACCGTAGTAGTAACACAGCTGGCCAATGTTCAATAGATAAATTACACCCACTAGCTGCCGACTCTATTAAAGGTCCGCGTGTGCTATTTTACAACTTTCTTGGTGGTAGGAGGTAACCTGTTAGGTATTTACATGTGTGCATTTGTTTTGAATTCTTAAGACTTTATGTCCTATTTTAAATAATTTTATTTCATAATTAGATCTAAAATGTTTTATATTTATATAATTTTAATAAATTGATAACTGATATTATATAAATTTTAATATTTTGTGGATTTATATACATATCATATCATTCCAACATAAACGTACCAGTCTTTTTTAGATAAGCTTATAGCCTTATTTGTTATACCTATGGGGTTCAGAATTGTTAGTAGAAATAGCTAATATCTGGAGCCATCGTAATTGACAGTAGGAAAACGTTATATATAACTAATAAAGAAAAACAATACAAAACTATCATACATCTAGTAAAAAGCAATTAAAATCATTAATATGACGTATTATATATATTTTATAAAATTGATATTAAACTATGATTACATCAATTATGGATCACCTTTCCAAACTTAGTGCAATTTTTCAAAAGACATTTTCAACCCACAAAATCAAGATGGTTCTTGAGCAAATCATGTATATTTATGAGTGTGGGTATTTGGTACACTAATCTTTTTTTTTTTTATAAGTAGCTTCAAAAAATTATATGTTTTTTTAATGTTTTACTATATTTTTATAGGACATTTGTCAACCCCTAACTTATGAAGTATAAAGATTCCACAGTTAGTGTACTAAATAATTTCCTTAATCACAAATATAGTTATAATTTTAAGCATAATTATTTATTTGACCCTTCAATTTTACAAAAATAAAAAAATTCATTTTAACTCTTCATTTAATTTTTCGCCTCTTTTAACCATTAAACTTGTATTGTTTGCCAATTCATCCAAAATGAATGAAAAAGTCAACGTTTACTAACTTTCCTGATGTGGCATCCACGTGGCAATCCACATGTATGCCACGTTAGTAATTAATTATTTTTTAAAATTAAAAATATTTAAAAAATAATTTTATATAATTTCTATTTTTAAAATAATTTTTAAAAATTTAAAAAATTAATTACTCACTGACGTGGCATCCGCGTAGTTCATGTGGTAATCCATGTGTATGTTACGTCAACAAAATTAAAAAACATTACCTTTTCTATATATATTGGGGTGATTGAACAAACAACGAAAATTCAAAAACTAAAAAAATAAAATGAAAAGAAAAATATTTTTTTATAAAGTTAAAGGTTCTATTTACCTATTTTAAATTATTTCAACATTGAAATATTGATTGTTTTTTAAACATGGAGTTCTTTACTTTAAGTAAATAAGAAAGTGGTTGTGGTATCACACCCATAAGTATAATAATTAAAGAGTCCAAATACGTAAGTATGGAACACGTATGATGCATAAAAATACAAAGCAATTAAAATCATTAATATAATACATTTAACACGTATTATATATCATATATAAATTTGAAATATTTAATAATTTATGATTATGATATTTTGAAATAACATTAACTCGGGTAAAAGTATTAAGGAACTCTTGTAATTAGATGTGGATTGTATTTTAGTCTCTCTACTAAATAAATTAGTCATTATACATTTCGAAATGCACAAATTAATTCTTTTATTAAAATTTTTTAATAGAAAGACCAAAACATGTATAGAAGATTTCCTAATATTTTTACCGACCAACTCACGTTCAAAAGAGAGCAAAGAGAGGACAAGAGTAAAAGACAATAAAAAAAAAGCCCAAGGCAAGATTCAAAACAGATGGCCACACACAAAATCAAACACAAAACCATCAACAAAAATTAAGACAACAAGCTCTGCTCTCTCGTATAGCCATGGAGCTAGCCAAAAAGCCCCTTTGAGTTTCCAAGCAGAAAACAATGAAACAACAAGCATTAAGGTGGCTCAATCAACAACAGGCATTACTATCTCTTAGAGAAAGTATGCTTTGGATATCTAGAGGAACAGGGATGCTAGACTATAAACCAATGGAAACCCTTATAGACCTTAGTGTCAAGTTTGTTCCAAATCAAGGGGAGCCCCTAAAAGATCCTAATCAATATTCAAAGGTTGGTTGGGGAACTTATTTTCTAAGGATGTGTTGGGGAGTAAGGTTAATGTGCATGTGAACGGTTAACTCAGACCCAATCTAATTTGGGCCTTAAGTTGAAGTTGATAGCCATAGAATGTATGAGTTGGACTTCTTTCAACTATTTTCCTGTCGGACTAGTTAGAGGTATTTAGGGGTACTAAAATAGAATAAGAATTGAACTAATTTCAACAATATGTAAAAAGATTGAAGATAGTGAAACTGTACTTTATGTTATTCATTTTTATTTAATATTAAATTTTTATTATATATTATAATTTAGATTAAACAAGAGTAAAAAATACTTACCAAGGGTTAGCCCAGTTCTAGCGAAGTGTGTAGAGCCAGTTGAACTGCTCGACTCCATCAACAAATCCAATACTAGCTAAAATTTTGGTTTAAAATTTCTGAACAGCTTAAATGGCAATTATATTTATGAGTTGGACTCTGACAATGACTTTAATTTGGGAGCTATAATAATTTTCCTTATAAACTAGGACCAAAAAATGTTTTTAAAGAAATGATTTACTAAGTAACAGAAGAAAGACTACAAATTCTGCTCCCACTCCCTATGCTTTGAACATTTCAAAATTTAGTCCTACTATTTTTCTCTTTACTCTTTTGGTTTAACAATTAAAATCCAATGAATAAGGCTATCAAAGAAATTCTATTAAATTAGACCATCTAACCTTTTAAAAATTAAAAAGTTGCTCAAGTGGCATATTCAAAATGTAGCACAAGTCATGTAAGGAAAAAAAACAGTAACTTTCATTTGCTTTTTGAAATAGTGCTTACAAACTTAGATTTAACATTTTTTTATTTTTGAGCAATTTTTTATTTTAAAAATGTCACGTAATTTTCTTTAACAGAATTTGTTTATGATATTATTAATTAGACTTCAATTATAAATTAAAAATTAATCGAATGAAATGAAAAAAAATTAAATGAGAGAATTAAATCTTGAAATATCATCATGAAGTAATAATAGAAGTTAAAGTAAAACAACAAAACCCAAAGAAAGAAAGAAAATAAACAATTCATGGAGTGCAAGTATGACCTTGTATTACACATAGGGACAATGTATGACATGTGTGGCCTTTGTAAACTGACTACTTTTTCATAATTTGTTGGTGCAGTATCTCATCAGTTTTTACTAATATTATATATATTGTCCAGACTTTGTGAAGCACCACCAATCCTCCTAAACCATGTAGAATGCACATATGTAAATATTCCTAAAGTTCATTTGTTTAGTTAAGTATTTTTATAAGCTTTTCTAATCATTAATGGCCATAAAATAAAATATTTTGTTCTTAAAGAAGGGAGGGAGCTTGAGAAGTAGGCCAAGTAGCTTTCTAAATTCCTTTGATTAGTTTATATGGTGATAATAACTTTCTTGCTTTTCTTTTTCACATACAAGTTGCACTAGCTACAACATTTGTATATGTATAGAGTGATAGATACCATGTATTATATATCCTTTTCAATGCATGTCAAAGAAAAAATTTTGATGAGGATAGTTCAAATTTTTTTTAGTGAGATTTTTTTAATATATAAAAAGAAATTTCCACAAAATAGGGCATTGGTTATGAAGATTGATGAAATTTCGTATCTAATTTTTCTTTAGGGTGCTTTTGATGTTACATATTATAAATTATTGAGTAGCGAAGTATTGTTTAGCCAAGCAGGAGAAAGTGTTGATGTGGCCTCATTGCCTACACACGCTGCTGGTTTATTTTTTAAAGCTAGAAATGTGTCTGTTTTATAAGGTATTAATATGTATCCAATCTAGGTAAAAGTATTATGGAGGAATTACATTTATTTTTTTACTAAAAAAATAGATACATTAGTCCTTCTACATTAGATCAAAGAGCAGATTGGTCCTTCTATTAAAAATTTCATCCATTTTTACTATTAAAAACTGATTCCTATATGTAAAAAATGAAGTACACATAGCATGCCAGGTATAATAGTTTAGTTATTTTGTTAGTCATACCCATTTTTAATAGCAAAAATGGATGAAATTTTCAATAGAAATAATTAATTTACTTTTTATCTAATATGCAAGAATTAATTTATTTATTTTTAATAAAGGAGTTTATTCTCAAATCTATCCTCCGATACTGCGTTTAGACCATCAGACAAAATGGCAGGAATTGCCGCCATTGACAGAGACTCTTAAGGGAATGTCATCAACGAAGCCAACGCACTGAGGGTTAGTTGTAAATTAATCGAGAGGCATGATAATGTAGGTCTGATCAACGCCTTCAATGGAAAGTGCAACGTTTCTTGGGCTGATGCCATCATCCATGGCATTCCTTATCCGCTCTACCAAAGTCGAGTTGTGCGAGGTTTTAAATTAAGAACTGGCTTGATTTTCTTTGTCATTAATGAAATGTCTAATTCACCAAAACCAAAATCTTAAACAAGCTTTTCACCGTAGAAATTAGGGCAACAACAATAATAATAAAGAAGCCAAAAATAGTCGCAGGTTTTCAAACCCTTTGTCACACAAACCAAGATGGTTTTAATCATTTGTGAGGCTGTAAAACAAGATTACTGTATATGGGAATTATTATTGCTAGATCTGAAATTCCCTAAGAAACTACATTACAGGAAGTTAAAGAAGTTGGAAAATGATATATCCAAAATCGAATAGTGAAGCAGTGTAATAAAATACAAAATAAATCCATGGAATCTTAAGGCAATTGAAATTATAATTAACTTTTCAGTATCCGTGACGAATAGCTAAAAATTTTACTCCTTGAGCTCAATAAGATTATATCTTCATTAGTTGAAAAAGCAACCACATTTGGAAAGAAAATGAAATTATAATAAAGAGATCACCCTTTTTATGGGACCACCAGAAAAGACTTTTGAACCACAACGACCATTATTGGGTTTGATTAATTACTTAGATTCATTAATTTAATGTGATAATTTAGGTATACCAATATAGTACTCAACAACTCATAAATTAAAAAATAATTGTTGAAAATTTAAGTTGTTTGAGTTTTAGTTCGGTTGTTTTCGAAAATATTGTAATGCTAGAGGACATAGGTTCGAGCACGTTAATGATTGGGGAGGGTTTATGCGCCTAATTCTAGGCATTATATAAAAAAATATTAAATTTAAGTTATAAAAATATTTGATTTATTACTTAAAAATATGGAATATAATTAGATTATTTGATAAATATAAACTATAAATCATAAAATTTATTATACATTTTATCTTTAATTTTTAAACAATTCATCTTATTTTAAACAAAATCAAATTTTGAATGTAGAATATTTATAAGATAATATCATCTTAAAATAAATTAAATTAATTGAAAATATTCTTTATTAAGTGATAGTGGCTTTTATCTATTTATCATTTTCCACACCTTTTATAGAATAAATTCTATCAAATTACTTTTATTTTGGATTATCAAACTTATCTAAAACGAAATTATATAATTGAAAATATTAATTTTAAATTAATTTATTTTTTAGCTGTTTATAAAACTAAGCGTTAATTCTTTTTTTCCTTTTAAATGAATTTTAGTCTAATTTAGCATTGTTTTAAATTAATTGTATCTCATTTTGATATTTTGCTATATGAAATATAAATTTTAAATATTTTAAGCAATTAATATAAATTGTTCAAAAATTTAATTTGAATATTAAACTATAGTTTAGATATTAAAATGTAACCATTAAAAATTCAAATATATATTAGTATATAGTTGAAATAATTTTCAGTAGAAAAATATTTGTATATCTAATATAAAAATTTCAATAAAATGCATTAGATTATAAATGAAGGTTAAAAATGTCATTTAATTTCAGAAGTGGTTTTTTAAATACAAAATCTATAAATTATAATTTTTACGATTTGGTTCAAAAATGATTTTGATTTAAAAAAATATTTGTGTTGTAAATAGTTTTAACCTCAAAATTACTTTTTGAATTGTAAAGGCAAAATTCCACAGATGAAATTGGTTAAGCAAAACCAACAAGAGCCATAACCTAACACACAATCTATAAAACGAAGATCCAAAATATCTTCCTGCTTAGAAATTATTTTATAGTAAGTTAACAACGATTGCATTTTAACTTTGACCCTCTAGTTTTTAGGCTACATAAAATGTCAAATTTCAATTCATTCCTCTATTTTTAGGTTCTATAAAATGGTCAAATTTTAATTTCAGTCCCTATACTATGATCAAATTTGAGAGTTAATATTTATACTTTAATTTTTAACATAATTTGTATCTCAACATTTATCATGTAATTAGTTAGTCTAAATATTGTATTTTGTTTAAAACACAAATGTGAACTTTAAGAATTGTTAATACCATTAAAATTATCTTTTAAATTTAGATACATCATAATGACATTCTTGTCACATGATTACCAAATGACTTTTTATTTTAATTTTAGAATATTACACTGGTGAATTTAACAAAAGAAATTTAATAATGTTAATCATTGAACCTAAATTTTAAATTTGAATAGTAGAAGAACTAAATTTTAAATGTAAAAAAAATACAAAAACTTGGAGCTGGTTTCTTTTTTCTGTTTTGGGTTTGCCTTTTTGTTTTTTACATTATGAGGTAATGGTAAAATTTTAGTTTGGGTCCTATATTATGCTGAAACTTAATATTTAACCTATATACTAATTTTTATTTAATTTGATTCTTCTACTTTTATAATGTAATTAGTTAATCTAAATAGTTAATATTGTTAATCATTTCAATCAACATGTAAAATGCCAATTTTTCTTTAGAATACTACTCCAAAAAAAAAAACTAAAATTTATCATAACGAGTTTGAATGGGTGTTCTTAAGAAGAATCTTAATAAATATTTTTAGCATTATTTTTATTGTTACATGATTAGCAAGTGGCTTTTTTTTAATTTCAAAATATCACATCGAGAATTTAATAGAAGAATTTTAACAACAAGAACTCTTGGATTTAAATCTTTAAGTTTAAAAAGTAGAGAAACCAAATTCCTAAAATAAAAAAGTACTGAATTAGATTCCAAATGTACAAAGTGTATAGAGATTTAAAGCCTATTTTAAACTTTAATTTTAACTCTGAATTAATCAAACAATCAATCCATCTAATGCGAAGCATGAAAACCATTCTAATTATTTTGAAAATAATTTTCATATGAGAATATATCCATAAGAGAGGACCAACGTGTTTAAACCTAAAATATTGTAGGATGACTATATATATATAAAAAATTTATAACTTGTCTATTTTTGACGAATAATTTTATTTTGATGTCTTCGCCTCTCCTATACAAATGATCCTGTTAAAGTTTAAAACATGAAAATATAATAAGGAAAGTGGGAATAAAATAAATTTGATGCTAATATTGTCTTCAATAATGTGTTTAGAGAATGTTAATTATTTTTGACTTTGCCTTTTCTCTTTCTAATATAGTTGGAATAAATCACACTTGCCTACGCACACATAACACAGTTTTGCAAATAAGGGTTCAAAAATTCCAAAACAACTTAAACCTTGGGAAAAAATTATAATTTCCGGAAAAATGGGGACGTTTACGAGGTGTCACCACATAAAAATACGATGTAGAATTAGCCCCCTCAGAAAACACCCCATGGGTCGAAACGTGTCACAAAAACCCAGTAGAGCGAACGGCGCGCCATCCGGAATATATCCAGAAGAGAAAAATTATTGTAGTCCAAAGCCCCCACAAGTTCACGATTGGCTGATCCATTGACTTTCGACACGTTGGGTCCCTTCGAATTGATTGGTGCGAGTCCTCTCATTGGAAGGAGACCAGAATCTTAGCCGTGGGGCCGCACTTAAGCCAGCGTGCTAATTGATTAGATGCGTGTAAAGCAGTAAATTAAAAAGCTTGTGGGTCCCATCTGTGTAGACAATGTGATCGCCACAGGACGGGTGTACAGGGAGAAGATCGTACGTGGGGTCCCACAAGAGGTTTATTTTTTTAGGAGATTGAAAATGTATTTTTTATTTTATAAAATTATCATATATATTTTCGTGTATTTCTATAAAATATGTTTTAATCTTTTGACTTTAATTATAAAGTTTAAAAGCTGCGTTAATAGTGTATCAAATTTAATATTTCTTGCTACTGTAGAAAAAAAATTATTATTTCAATTAAATAAAACCTGTCAATAGAAAAAGATTATGCGTACAAAATCAGTTGATTAAAAATTAGATTAATATATTTCAAAGGATTGTGGGTGTAGAGAGACCCACATCAAATATAAAGAGAAAAAGGTAGGGAAATCGTATGGAGAAAAGCCAAAGGGCTTCTACCCTTGCGCGACTCTGACGGGGCTTTCGGTGAGAAAACGACAATGAAGAGCCCCACATTTTGTGGCTAAATGAATGGGCATGACCATGAGTCATCAACCATTCACACCCACCCTAGCTCCAATTTCACTACATTATTTTTGTCTTTAGATGTTTTTCTCTACTCTTTAACCAATACTTATGGGGTTAAATTTAAGCTGTTTTCTAAAAATAACTGAATATTAGAGGTCATGCAATTCAGAACTAAAAAACAAAGAAAGTAGAAAAAAATAAAAATAAAAAGAGAAGTACGTATTTATTTCATCCATAGGATATTTATAATTAGGGTATTTAATCGATTAATCAAACTAAATTAGTATTAATCGAATTAATCAAACTTTTAAACACTTAACTGTTAACTAAACTGATTTTTTTAAAATAAATTAATCAAACCAAACTATTTTGGTTAATTGATTGATTAACCAAATTAACCGAAATTTTTATGTTTTTGCTTTTTGGTTAAAATAAATATAAAACATATCAAAAAATAAATTTGTAATGTTTATTTAACAAAATTAATTAAAATTAACCAAAATTAACTGAATTGGTAATATATAATGTAATACCCGAATTTTGCCCTGGGTCAAAAACCAAATAATAAAAAGAAAGCACACTTAACAGGCCAAATGTAACAGTCCATATAGGCCCAAAACTACAAAACCAAGTGGCCCAATTACAATGTGGCCCAAAACAGTTGCAAAAACCCTAGGGTTTCTAGGGTAAACATCAGCAATCCGCATTCGCGCCGCAGCCACCTAGCCCGCATCTCCAAACTTCACCTGCATGACAAGAAAGGAAACAAGATCGGCAGAATAACAAGAAAATCGGAGCTAAATCAGCGAGCAGAGATTTCTTACCTTTTTCTTTTTTTCATTATATGCTATAAAAGTAAACTCAAAATATTGTAAAAGGGGATTCGAAATCAATAAGAAAAAATGATTATTTTCACAGCAAAAAGACAGATAGTTCAATACCGAGAGAGTAGAAATCGATCCAAGGTTGACATCTATGTTTTTTTATTTTCTTTAATCTACTGTTATTATTATATATTTTTATCTATATACGAATAAAATAAATAGGAGATAGAAAGGAACAGCCTTTGTTTGAACCCAGATCGCCGTGGACGGCCGAGGTAGTCGTCTCCGAGGATAGACGGCCTGAAACCAAAAGGTTTCTTGATATTTAGGGCTTTTTCATCGGTATTTTGAAGATCTAGGGGTGGATTTGAGTTTAGCGGTTTCGAAAGGTCCGGATCTAAAATTTTATTTTTTTCCGGCCACCGCATGCGGCGGTGCCGTCGCCGGTGACCGATGGCTGGCACGGTGATCCCTTCGCCAGATTCAAGGCCGGTGCCCGAAGAAAAATGGAAAAGGTTGAGAGGTTTTTGGTTTTTTTTAAAAGGAAATGAAAAAATGAATTTTTTGAGTTGTTTTTGGCTTAAATAGCCTAATGAAACGACGGCCTCCCCAGGTGCCAAAACGGCATCGTTTTGGGGAGGCCGACTCGAAACCGACTCGACTCGTCCTACGATCCGCGTGTTTTTATGCGAAGGGTTAAATTGCGCTTTTGGTCCCTCCGCCTTTTAATGTTCTTGCAATTGAGTTTTTTTATTTTTAAAATTTACCCCTTTAATTTATTTTTGATTTCAATTTAGTCCTACTTGAACGACGCCGTTTTAGAGGAGAAGAGAGAATTTTCTTTCCAGCCCCTCCATGTTATTCGCATGTTAATATAGTCCATTAGTCTGCATTTATTTGCGAATTTGCCCCAGATTTCTATCTCCAATTCAAATTAGTCCTTTTTGTTATTTTTTAGAGAATTAATTAATTTCAAAAATATAATTATTATTTCTATTTTTTAACTTATATATGTAATCATTATTTTCATAATATATATTTATTTTATAACTTATATATGTACATATATATATAAATATTTATATATTTTAATACATATTTTATAATATATATATATAAATATTTATATATTTTTCTTTATTTCTGCAAATGTATTATATATATTTTTAAATGTTTTAATCCATATTCGTCTATATAAATCTATATGCATGTCTTTTATTCTTAATAATTTCAATGTATATATTATATGCACACCTTATATTCTTTATGTTTTTATTTTATTTTATAATTCCTTTCACTCGTTTATTTATTTGTGTTTTCATTTATATTTTAAAAGAATATTTTTTATTTTGCTCATTTATTTGATATTTTGCATGTCATTGATTATTTTTCTTATTTATATTATTTTCGTTTATTTACTGTTCATACAATTCCTATATCATTGTTGTATTCATTATTTGTTAAAGCGGCATGTATTCATGCATCAAATGTAGCATTACACCATTTTTTTTACTCGAATTCTTAAAAATAGAAAACTTTGAAAAATAAAGGCAATACTCGTATTTAGAATCTTCGAAAGGATTGAGCCCTAATGTATTGGGTTCCAATTTTCTTCGTTGAATCTAATTATCGAGAATGCTCTTTAATCAAACAAAATAAAAGCTTGTTATCGGGAATTCAACATGTTGTGTCCTAACGTATTGGATGTGAAGCGTTGATTTCTCGAGATGAAGATTTTTTTCTAAAAAACAATAAAGGAAATATTCAATGTTTAGAATTTTGAGAAATTGTGCCCTAATGTATTGGGCCGCGATTTCTTTATAAACCTTAAACAAATGAATATTCTTTTAAATTTTATTACACGAATATTTTGGACAAACTCATTTTTAAGGAAGTAGAATATCGTGCCCTAACGCATTGGGTGTGACATTTTCTTTCTCCGAAATGAGAAGAGTCTTAATAAGTAATGCATTTTTTAAGTTTTTACTAAGGATCATATTTTTCAACTCTCGACATTAAGACACTAATTAATCAACTAGGTACCAATTTTTGGGCGTTACGAGGGTGCTAATCCTTCCTCGTACGTAACCGACTCCCGGATCTGTTTTTCTTAAACTCGTAGACCAAAGCCATTTTTAGGTGATCCAATCACACCTCAATAAAAGATTGGTGGCGACTCCCAAATTTCATTTTTTTAAATCGATAACTGATTTTTTTCCAAAATAAAAATGGTTTCGACAGCTTGGCGACTCCACTGGGGAGAAAATTTTGAGAGTCGAGCCACAAAGTTGATTAATTTTTGTCTTATGGTCGAAAAAAATAAAATTTGTTTTAAATTCACAAGATCCTTTTGCATTCATTATTTTCGTGCTTAATTGATCTAAGTACTTTAGTTGTTTTCTTT